>NC_054382.1:25149683-25171451 GCF_017654675.1 Xenopus laevis | reverse complement strand
ACTAGCATTTTGATTTGGGTGACTTGCCCTTGCACTCAATTACATTTCGAATATGATCCTAACATATTTGCACATCCAAGGGCTTAGTCATGTCTCTGCATTGCCCAATAAAAAAATCGGAGAATGGAATGTTTCACATAAGGTCATGCAAATTGCTGGATTTAAGACGTTAAAAGACAATAGAATTATCTTCTTTACCTGAACTGGTTCCAAAAATTTTAAATAAGTCAGAATTGATAAAATAATATGAATGAAGACACATGGGTGTGCTGGGCAAGAGGGTCTTCCACGGCCTTCAGAATAGTTATTCTGGAAAAAAAACAGAAAAAGTAAATGAATAAGAATCTTATCTTCAACATATCATAAACAGCGAATGCATTAATTGTAAGTAATTAATTCTATTATCAATGTTTCATCATATCTGGTGCTTTAGTCAAGCTGAGCTTTATGAAGCAAAAATTATATATAAACAAGAATATAACAATACATTATAACATACTCTTAAAGGGGCATGTTTATAAAAATGTTTCTTTGACTAAAAAGAAACATGATATCTGGAAATGGGCTTTGTCTTAAAGGGTTTGTTCACCTTCAATGTTCAAATCTTATTAAACCCACTAAAAATGCTCTCATAGAGTTAGAAACCCATTTGCCATAAAAAAGTAAAAAGGTCATTGTAAAAGCTAGTTTATTTACCATTTAAATTTGTCCTTTCTCCTGTCTCTCTGTGGTTTTCTGAAGGATGGAGCCTGTTTTACACCTGCACTTCCTATATGATTAAATCATCACTCTCAGGCTTTGTCCTTACTTGGTTCTTAAGGACATTGATACTGCCCTCCCCTAATTAATTCATGTTGCTGTGCACTTGTAAGCAGTCACATAAATTCAAAGGCATTTAATAATTCTGCCTTGCATTGGCTGCTATTTGTGTGCATACTTGAGAGTCTCAAAAAGACCCAGCATCCCAAATCTAACACATTTTTACTATTGCAAATAAGCATATAACATTAATGGACAGGTAAACCCTATTAAACCTTTACCATATCATTAAATTGGGCACATATTCCCCACACAAAATGCATCATTGTCTCTGTATTGGTCAGGTAGATCTGATCCCCTCCGTTAGCCTCATTTTATCCTGTCAAGGGGTAATCAAAACAGCAAATGGATCAGAGCATGGGATGTGCATGCTTACTGGATTTTTCAGTCGATTTACTTACAAGACACTTTTCCTTGTCTCCCGTGCCATAAAATACATTATGCAGCAATCAAATAATCCAGTAACACCTTATTTTCCTGATATTAAGCTGGATCACCGCTGTGATGTTTGGCAAGAAACGCATTTCATGAGATTTCTTGCCCATCGTAACATGAACGACAGTATGGGATGCATAATTCAGAGACCATTAATCCAGAAAGATCTGAATCAAGAAAGACTGTCTCTCACAGACTCCATTCTATCCAAATTTTAAAAATATTTTCTTTTCTCTTAGTAATAAAACAGTAGCTTGTACTTGGGTTATTTAAAGTTTACTTCATTTTCTAGTCGACTTAGGTATAAGGATGCAAATTCTGAAAGATCCGCTATCTGGAAAACCCCAGTTCCTGCAACTCTGGATATAAAGGTCCCATACCTGTACCACAAAATCTCCATGTGTGCCAGTACTCTGGAATTCTGCTTTTGGTCAATATTGTAATAGTACCTACTTCTCAAAACCATAAACAAAATCCCTGTAGCTGGTATTGTGTGTCGTTATGTATAAGATTAAAAGCAATAGTATATCCTTTTTATATTTATATATTTTTTAAATAAATATAAATGTATGGCATTTACATAGTTCATTCTGCTTGTCTTGTTAAATATAGTTGCATTTCTTATACTGAAAAGGACGTGGGGTGTCTGTGTAGAAGTGCCCAATGCTCCACTAAGGACTGGACTTGGCTTTTGAATAGATTAACAAAAGTATTTTAAACAATTGGCTACTTACTATATTACTATCTTACTATGGTAAAATACGAAGTTAATAGTATTGAACATAAACACCAATGCAGTCTTTTAAAAAAAAACCAATTTCTCTTTTTTCCCCCAAAGACTAATGAAGTTATGTAATAAAAGGCACTAAGTTTGCCCAGGGGCAATAACCCATAGAACCGAAATCAGCAGGTAGAATTTACTAGTCACCTGTTTAAATGGAAACATCTTATTGGTTGCCATGGACTACTTTTCCTGACAAACTTCATGCCTTATATTACATATGGGTGTAATCTATACTTTTAACACACATGGATTAAGTGCATCTACGTGAATATAGTTTAGCCATGTTTTCCATTTTAAATCTTTGCTTATAGATTTACTGCACTATAAATTAGGCAACAAATTATGAGCAAAAGATTACATCACATTTTCACATGAAATAGTATTCTTAATTGCCTATAGTGCTAAAACTTTGAATTTCGACCACGAATTGAAGAAAATTAGACAGTCTAAGTTTGTTTTTTTGTTTGAATTTAGCTGTTTTCGGACAGAAATAAAAATCGTTTGATCGATTAGAAATCATTAGAATTGATTTTAATCGAACAAATTTCAAAATTTTCCTTTGTTGATTCTAAAAACTTAGCCAATATTGTCTATAGGTTCTAGGAGGTCCATCTGGAACATAGCAATTCGGCAGGTTTAAGTGGCGAAGTGTTCAATCTATTTTTTAAAGAGACAGTACTTTGATTTCAAATGGTATAATATCAAGTTTTTCAATCAATTTTGGGCCTATTTGATGGTGGAAAGTACCCAGAAATTGAAGTTTTGAATTTAAAATTCACTTCAAATTCACTTTGACCCTTAGTGTCCCCATGTGATGTTTTTTTTTTTTCAGAATTTATTAAACCCAAAGGATTAAAGTCTGAATCTTTTTCTCAGACCTCATTATAAGTCAAGGGGAGATCTTTGATGTGCGCGGGTTCGTGCAATACCCCAAGTTTGAAAAAGAGTTCAATGTTGCATTATGGTTGATTAGTGAAGATTTTATATGCCAGAACTTCCCACATGAGTCAGTTGAACTGAAGAAGCTGCTCGGAATGAGTAGCGAAACATCTTCAATGATTACTCAGCAAGTCCAGTTGTTTTAGAATTACTTATATTAACATAAAACCCCCTAAGGAACATGTTCTGCCCCATGTTTTTGGGCAGGGGGCATTTTCAAAGTTTGCAATTTGTAGAAATGTACCACTGTCCTATATTACTGAATACAGAACACAGTATACTGGAATTCATTAAATGGCTAGCCCAAACACTACACAACCATATATGACAAGTCTGTTACAATAGACGAGCTCTATCACCTATATAAATATATACTGATACTGGTCTCACTCTCAAAAAAGAAATCTAAAACCCTACAAAACAGTGTGAAGAATAAATACAAAGACCTCAAATTATATATATATAATATTTATTATAAAAAGTATTTTTCTATTCATTGAAGCCTTCAATGCTGTGTCAATTCTGTTAAAGGGAATCTGTCGTCATTTAAATTTTTTTTTTTTTTTTTGCATTTTTATTAAAAAACACACATCCATAAACACAGTCTGCAAATAAAATGTTTAATCACAAATCCATGCATAGTTATTTTAGTTTGTATTTTGTCATTGGGGCTTCCATTCTCTGCTCATTACACATTCATCCTGTTGCCGCTCTAACAGCAGGCACAGCATTACCTGTGTGCTTGGAGGCAGCCACTCTGTAATGAAAAGCCAGGTCGCACTACGACAATGAGAATTTAGCTGTACACTCCCCCCCCCTCTTGGCCCATGCGTGTGATGTTTGGAGGAGAGAGATACATGGTTTGCGGGGAAGCAATTACTTTCACTTTCCTACGTCCTGCTCTACAGCTGCACTAGCAGCCCCTCCTCCACAGACACTATCAAAGCTCCTGCCGTTCTGTAAGTTTGTTCTTTTGCTTCCTTTGGAGGGGGGAACTTTCTCTCCTTGCTGCCTTCCTAGTTAGTTTTTAACTGGTTACTAGATGAGTAAAGGAGCTGTGAGTTCCCTCTGCTATCCACCTCACACAGACCTTGCTCCTTTCCTGCCTGCAATACTTCTTTTTACATAAACTACTTACTGCCTCCTTTTCATAGCTATTTTTAAACCTTCCTAGACTTCCTCTTAAATTTTCCTGGTTTTCAAGTATGTCCTCCTTATTTTATCCTTTTTTCTATTCCCTGTCATCAGTCCTGGGAGTGTACTCCTGTGTTTCTGCATTCATTTTTGTGTAAAACAAATATAAAACTATCCATATAAAATATTTTTCCAGTGCCCATGAATTGTGTGTGTGTGTGTATATATATATATATATATATATATATATTTATTTTTGAAACATAAGTGGGGGCACTGATCACAGGACTATCTTATTTCAGTCCTTTGAAAGTGTGTCAGTGGGAGCTTATCTTGATACCTGCCTATTGTTCAATTGACAGGCTCAGCAGACAAGGCTCTATTTACATTACAGCAGCTTGTAGGAGGGAGGTAATGACATCACTCCAACTTGCAGTGCAGCAGTAAAGTGTGATGAAGTTTATCAGAGCACAAGTCACATGACCTGAGGGCAGCTGGGAAATGTCAAAATGTCTAGCCCCATAGCAAATTTTAAAATTAGATATAAAAAATCCATTTCTTGTTTTGAAAAACGATTTCAATGCAGGATTCTGCTGTAGTAGCACTATTAAACTGATACATTTTGTAAAAAAACATGTTTTTCACGACAGTATCCTTTAATTCATATTCCCTTATGATTCCTCCTCATTGTCACTAGATGAGCTGGATGGTGGGGCTTTCTACATCGCCGATCTTTTTCCTTCTTCATTTGCTTGTCAGCAAACCTGCAAAAAAGGAAAAAAAAAATGTTAAATGGCGGCAAAATATTTTTAAACACCAAATTTTCATATACAAATACATTTTAAGATCTGTGATCTGCGCATATTTCTGAGCATTGCAGAACTATGTACAGACATTTATATATATATCTATATAGAACCTCTTCCACCTGCCCAGCACTGAATGCATGAGTAATATTATATATATATATATATTATTAATTATATAATATATATATATATTAATACCAAAGCTATGAATATCTTGTAAAGTATATCCTTATAAATGGTGAGTTCTGATGTCATCAGTTATAAACGGTGACTTCTGATGTCTTTTTATATGGTCATGAAACTCCTCTGTAACTTATAATATCCTTAGAATTTACAAGAGGGATATTTTATTCACTATATAATCTGCCTACATTTGCTTCATGTGTCTGACCCCAGGCCAAGGCAGTGCCTCTGGTGCAGACATAGGAGCGTGTGGATATAGCGGAAAAATTATTTTCTTTGCATAGTAAGGGCAGTAGCCGAAAAAATAACAAAGTTGATCTTGCTTGCTATTTATTGTACACTTTTTTTGTCCGATGTCTATATTCTAGAGCAAGATAAAGGAAATTTTACTTACCAAACAAAGAGTCCTAATAGTGAGAAAAAACAAGGAACGATGCACAGCTATCACTGATATACCAAAGATCTTCTCCTTTCCTTTAAGACCTGGGAGGATGGTCTTGTCAATGAAAATCCCCTGTCATTGCTGTTGTTGCAGTTGTTTCTTGGTTTGGTGCTATAGTGGTGCTTGTAGGTTTTGTCGTTGTTTCATCATTCATACGTGCTGACCGTGATCCACCTGAAAAGCAAAACAATTACTGTAGAGTGAATCTCAGATCCAGAACTAAACACATGTAGGTAGCATGCTGAGATATATTTAGAAGGTGAATACACTACGGGCACATTTACTTAGCTCAAGTGAAGGAATAGAGTAAAAAACAGTTCGAATTTTGAAGTATTTTTTTGGCTACTTCGACCATCGAATTGGCTACTTCGACCTTCGACTACGGCTTCGAATCGAACGTTTCAAACAAAATCATTCTATAGTTGAAGTACTGTCTCTTTAAAAAAAACCTTTGACCACCTACTTCGCCACCTAAACCTACCAAGCACATATGTTAGCCTATGGGGAAGGTCCCATAGGCTTTCTAGCTTTTTTTGATCGAAGGAAAAATCGTTCGATCGATGGATTAAAATCCTTTGAACCGTTCGATTCGAAGGATTTAATCGTTCGATCGAACGATTTTCCTTCGATCGCACGAACGACGAAGGAAATGCGGGTAATCCTTCGACTTCTATATTCGAGGTCGAAGGATTTTACTTCGACGTCGAATATCAAGGGTTAATTAACCCTCGATATTCGACCCTAAGTAAATGTGCCCCTACATATTGGTTTACAATACAGTCTCTCCTTATTTACCTTTGAGTTGATGCACAACTTGAATTTTTTAGACGAAGGGGCTTGAACACTTTTCTTTTATCGTCAGTGTAACCTGATAAGTGCCACTGTCTTCAATGACTGTGGGATTGATGACCAGCGAACAGTTCCCTTTGCCACTAGGGGTTTAAAAGTTGGAATCTATCCGCGAAAGCAGGCAATGCCTTCTGACATGGTCTCCGTATAGACCACTAAAGTTGTATCCTTTCTGCCTTTTGGGATGAAACCCCATTCCAATTTGACGTGTGACGGATTCAGGGACGCCTTGTATGAAAGGCACATGGTTATATTCCAAGTATCTGCTTTTAATATCAGCTTCGGTTTGAATAGACGAAAGTTTTCAACTTTCAGAGGCTGAAAAAAGAAAAACACACAATTACTAACTTGAAAAGAGAACCTCAACCTAGCTCTGTCACTTTTTGTCACCTTTAAAGGAGAATTCAACTGTAACTAAAAAAACTACCCCTAGCATATGAAGCCCCCCCCGGAAATGGCCTAACTTTTTACTTACCCCTCGGCGCAGATTCAGGGATCGCAATTAAGCCAGCCATCTTCTGGGTCTTCAGAAGATGGCTGCGGGAACTGATCCGAAAGTCCGAAATACTCGAATTCAATCGGGGTTATTTAATAAAAATATTTGAATATGTAAATTCACACAAATGTTACCGATGCAAAAAATTGAATCTAATTCGAATCGAATAGAGTTGTTTGTCAGGAAGGCTAGTAACTAGTAGGCTAGTAACGTTCAAATTGGTCCCTGACTCTCCACTACTTAAACATGAACTCAGCAGGTTTTATTTGGCGAAATAGTGAATTTGTGAGTGAGAGTTTTGACCTTAAAAAACAAAAATTTGAATATGAATCTGCTTCTAAGTGTAGTTACATTACGTGGGCTAGATTTATCAAGGGTCAAAGTGAAAATTGAAAATTAAAAAAATTCAATTTTTGAGCTTTTTTATGTGTACTTCGACTAAGGAATAGTCCAAATTCGATTAGAATTTTAAAAAATTCAAAAATTCTAATATCGAAATTTATCATGTACTGTCTCTTTAAAAATGTGTCTTCGACATTGCTACATAAGAGTTATACAGCATTTCATATGGCTGATCATCCTGATTTAAGGGTTAAAAGATAATAGAGTTATCTTCTTACCTGAATTGGTTCCAAAAAGAATTGAAGTAGTCCGATGAAAAGATAAATGAATGAAACACATGGAACCCATCATTGCTGGGCAAGAGGTTCCACGGCCTTCAGAGAGTTTATTCTGGAAAAAAAAACAGAAAGAAGAATGAATATGAGAATCTGATCTATCAACATAAAACCAGCAATGCATTAATTTAATGTAATTATTCTTATCAATGTTGCATCATATCTGGTGCTTTAGTCAAGCTTTATGAAGCAAAAAAAAGATTATAAATAGATAATAAACAATATATTTATAACGTACTCTTAAAGGGGCATGTTTATAAAAATGTTTCTTTTTGACTAAAATGGGCTAATTCTTAATGCAAATCTCAATGCAATCCAAACAATAAATCAAATAAACTTGCCTTGAATGTTGAAAATACCCATCCCCATTGTATCTCAACAGTTTTAGGCAAGATATAAATTTTTTTTTCATGTTTTCCCTTTGATACAATCCTGAAAACCACAATTACACAATTTCCCCTTCAATAGTATAAACATTAGAACAACTAATAATTTTAGTTATATTGAGCCCGTAGTTAGTCCCATGAATATCTAGACATCAATAAATACATATAAATATATACAGATTACAGATCAGGAAATTCAACATTGCAAAGTCATTTAGATAATATAACATAAACACATATAGCCAAAAACTGAAATATAATTTTTCTACTCACAAGTTCTTTTTGATATGCACAGAAGCAAGATGTGTTGACTAACCAGAAGTGTTCACTTTAAGCTCTATGCATAAAATGAGTTCACTGTTAGCTGGACAGTTTTATAGTTGCACGGATTATTATGTCATAATGATCATACCGATGATGTCATAATGATCACACAATGTCACAATGAACATACCGAGGATGTCACAATGAATAACCTGATGATGTCATAATGGCCATTTAGCTTTATGGCTCTAGATCTATCTACTGTATCTATCTACTGCATCTATCTATCTACTGTTTCTATCTATATACTGTATATCTATCTATCTATTGTATCTATATACTCTATCTACTCTATCCATCCATCCATCCATCTATTCACTGTATCTATCTATCTACTGTATCTATCTATCTATCTATCTATCTATCTTCTGTATCTATATCAATTTACTGTATCTATCTACTGTATCTATCTATTATCTATCTATCTATTTACGATATCTATCTTCTGTATCTATGTCAATTTACTGTATCTATCTATCTATCTATCTATCTATCTATCTATCTATCTATCTACTGTATCTATCTATCTATTTATTGTGCACTTTTTTTTTCCTTTAAGAATTGGGAGGATGGTCTTGTCAATGAAATCCCTGTCATCTGCTGTTGTTGCAGTTGTTTCTTGGTTTGGTGCTTTACTGGTGCTTGTAGGTTTTGTCGTTGTTTTATCATTCATACGTGCTGACCGTGATCCACCTGAAAAGTAAAACAATTACTGTAGGTGAATCTCAGATCCAGAACTAAACACATGTAGGTAGCATGCCTGAGATATATTTAGAAGGTTAATACACTACATATTGGGTTTACAATACAGTCTCTCCCTTAATTTACCTTTGAGTTGATGCACAACTTGAATTTTCATAGACGAAAGGGGCTTGCACACCTTTTCTTTTATCGTCAGTGTAACCTGATAAGTGCCACTGTCTTCAATGACTGTGGGATTGATGACCAGAGAACAGTTCCCTTTTGCCACTAGGGGTATAAAAAGTTGGAATTTATCCGCGAAAGCAGGCAATGCCGTTCTGACATGGTCTCCGTATAGACGCACTAAAGGTTGGTAATCCTTTCTGCCTTTTGGGATGAAACCCCATTCCAATCAGTTATAAACGGTGACCTTCTGAATTGTCTTTATATGGTCATGAAACTCCTTCTGTTAACTTATAATATCCTTAGGAATTTACAAGAGGGGATATTTTCATTCACTAATAATCTGCCTACAGCATCATGTGTCGACCCCAGCCAACGGCAGTGCCTCTGCGGTGCAGACATAGGAGCGTGTGGATATAAGCGGAAAGAATTAATTTCCTTTGCGATAGTAGAGCAGTAGCCGAAAAAATAACCAAAGTTGATCTTTGTGTTTGTTGCTATTTATGTACACTTTTTTGCTCCGATGTTCTTTTATTCTAGTGAGCAAGATAAAGGAATATTTTTACTTTACCATACCAAATGAGTCCTTAATAGTGAGAAATCAAAAACAAAGGAACTGCACTGCAACAGCTATTCACTGATATAACCAAAATCTTCTCCTTTCCTTTAAGAACCTGGGAGGATGGTCTTGTCAAATGAAACCCTGTCATCTGCTGTTGTTGCAGTTGTTTCCTTGTGTGCGTGCTATAGTGGGCTCTGTAGGTTTTGTCGTGTTTCATGCATTCATACTGCTGACACCGTGAATCCACCTGAAGAAGGCAAAACATTACTGTAGGTGAATCTCAGCATCCAGAACTAAACCACATGTAGGTAGCATGGCCTGAGATTATATTTAGCAGGTGAATACACTTATGGCACATTTACTTAGCTCAAAGTGAAGGAATAGAGTAAAAAAAACAAGTTCGAATTTTGATTTTCAGTATTTTTTTGGCTAATTCGACCATTTCGAAATGGCTACTCTTCGACCTTCGACTACGACTTCGAAATCGAACCGGTTTCAAAACTAAAAATCATTCTATAGTTGACAGTACTGTCTCTCTTAAAAAAAACCTTTGACCACCTACTTCCCACCTAAAAACCTACCACAGCAGCATTATGTTAGCCTATTGGGGAAGGTCCCCATAGGCTTTCCTAGCTTTTTTTTGATCGAAGAAAATCGTTCGACGATGGATTAAAATACTTTGAACCGTCGATTTCGAAGGATTTAATTCATTCGATTCGAACGATTTTCCTTCGATCGCTTTTTTTTTTTTCTTTTTTTTTTACGAACGAAGGAAATTGCTTTTGCGTAAATCCTGCGACTTCTATATTCCTTTTGATCGTGTCGAAGGATTTTTTACTTCGACTGTGTCGAATATCAGGGTTAATGAAACCCTCGATATTCGACCCTAAAAGTAAATGTGGCCCCTACAATATTGGTGTTACAATACAGTCTTCTCCTTTTTATTTACCTATTGAGTTGATGCACAATTGAATTTTTATAACGAAATTGCGCCTTTGAAATCCACCTTTTCTTTTATCGTCAGTTGTAACCTGATATATGTTGCCACTGTTCTTCAATTGACTTGTTTGGATTGATGACCAGTCGAATAACAGATTCTCCTTTTGCCTACTAGGGTTTAAAAAGTGGAATCTATCCGCAAAGCAGCAATTGCCGTTCTAGATCTATGGTCTCTCGTAGTAGACGCACTAAAGGTTGGTAATCCTTTCTGCCTTTTGGATGAACCCTCATTTTCTATATTCTGACGTGTTGTACGGATTCACGCTGGATCGTCCTTTGTATGAAAGGTCACATGCGTATTACATCATTCCAAGTTATCTCTGCTATTCAAATATCAGCTATCGGCTTGAATAGACGAAAGTTTTCACTTTCAGAGCTGAAAAAAGCGAAAACACACAATTTACTAACTTTTGAATGAGAACCTCAACCTAGCTCCCCTGCACTTTTTGTCACCTTTAAAGGAGAATTCAAACTGTAACTAAAAAGAAAAACCTACCCCCTAGCATATGAAGCCCCCCACCCCCGGGAAATGCCCTAACTTTTTACTTACCCCTCGGCGCAGCATTCAGGGAATCGCAATTTAACTGGCCAGCCATCTTCTGGGTCTTCAGGAAGATCGGCTGCGCGTGAACTGAGATCCCGAAAAAGTCCGAACATACTCGCAAAATTCAATTCAGGGCGGTTATTTAATAAAAATAGATTGAATATGTAAAATTCCACACAAATGTTACCGATTGCAAAAATTTCGAATCTAATTTCGAACAATTCGAACTCTAGAGTTGTTTGTCCAAGAAGGCTTAGTAACTAGGTAGGCTAGTAAGTTCAAATTGGTCCCCTGGACCTCTCCCACTTACTTAAACATTGAACTCAGCACGTTTTATTTGGGCCGAATAGTCGACATTTGTGAGTGAGAGTTTTGACCTTCAAAAAAACAAAAAATTTGAATGTATGAATCTGCTTCTAAGTGTAGTAATACGTGGGCGATTTATCAAGGGTCAAAGTGAAAATTGAAAATGAAAAAAATTCAAATACTGAGCTTTTTTATGTGTACTTCACTAAGGAATAGTCAAATTCGATTAGAATTTTTAAAAAAAAATTCAAAAATTCTAATATCGAAAATTTATCACTGTACTGTTCTCTTTAAAAAATGCTGTCTTCGACCATTTGCTACATAATGAGAGTTCATACAGCATTCATATGGCTGTTTAATCATCCTGATTAAGGGTTAAAGATAATAGAGTTATCTTCTTACCTGAATTGGTTTCCAAAACAGAATTGAAGCTAGTACCGATGAAAAGATGAAATGAATGAGACACATGGAACCCATCATTGTGGGAAGAGGGTCTTCCATCGGCCTTCAGAGAGTTTTATTCTGGAAAAAAAAACATGAAAGAAGAATGAATATGAGAAGTCTGATCTATCAACATAGAACCTAGCGATGCCATTAAATGTAATGTAATAATTCTAATTTATCAATTTTCATTCATATCCTGGTGCTTATGTCAAGCTTATGAAGCAAAAAAAAAGATATAATATAGATAATAACAATACTATATTATAACGTACTCTTAAATAGATGTCGCGCATGTTTATAAAAAGTAATTTTTTCTTGTTTGACTAAAATGGGCATATTCTTTAATGCAATAAATTCTCCAATGTGCTAATTCCAACAACAATAAATCAAATAAACTTGCTGGAATGTTGAAAATACCATCCCCATTGTTATGCTCAACAGGTTTTAGGCAAGATATAAATTTTTCATTTTTCCCTTTGATACAATCCTGAAAACCACCAATCTACACAATTTCCCCTTCAATAGTATAGTAGAACATTAGAACAAACTAATAATTGTAGTGTTATATTGACCCCGCTAGGTTAGTCCCTATTGAATATCTAGACATCAATAAATACATATAAAATGATATAGGATTACAGACAGGGAAAGTCAACATTGCCAAAGTCATTTAGATAAACTATAACATTAAACACATATAGCCAAAAACTGAAATATTAATTTTCTACTTCACAGTTCTTTTGATATGCACAGTAAGCAAGATGATGTTCCACTAACAAGAAGTGTTCACTTCAAGCTCTATTGCATGAAATGAGGGTTCACTGTTAGACTGGACAGTTTAATAGTTTCACAGATTATTATGTTCATAATGATCATACCGAACTGATTGTCATAATGATCATACGATCACAATGACATACCCGATGATGTCACACATGACCAACCGATGATGTCACAATGACATACTCGATGATGTCACAGATGAAACATACCGATGATGTCACAGGTGAACATACCCAAGATGTCATAATGGCCATTAGCTTTTATGCCTCTTAGATCTATCTTTCAACGTCGTATCTATCTACATATCTACTCTACTGTATCTATCTATTTACTGCTATCTATCTTACTGTATATATCTATAATCTATCTACTGTATCTATCTATCTATCTATCTATCTACGTATCTGATCGTATCTCTACTGTATCTATCTATTCTACTGTATCATCTATTTATCTATTTAACTGTATCTATCTTCTTGTATCTATCTACTGTATTATCTATCTATGCTTACGCTACTCTACCTGTATCTATCTATCTACTGTTATCTATCTATCTACTGTATCTATCTATTTATCTATTTACTGATCTATCTTCTGTATCTATTACTGTATCTATCTATCTATCTATCTCTCTACTGTATCTATCTACTCTACTGTACTCTACTCCTACTTTATCTATCTACTGTATCTATCTTATCTACTGTATCTAATCTACTACTGTAATCTATCTAATCTATCTATCTATCTATCTATCTATCTATCTATCTATCCTATCTATTCTATCTATCTATCTACTATAATTCTATCACTCTACTGCTATCTAATCCCTTTATCTATCTACTGCTTTTCTGAACTATCTACTGTACTATCTATTCTTCTTGTAATCCTATTAATTCTATCTACTTTGAATCTATCTAATTTATCTACTCTATCATTTTACTTATCCTATTTCATGTAATTATCTACTGTAGTATCTATCTATCTATCATCAGTATCATCATCTATCATCTATCTAGTCATATCTATCTAATCTATTGTCGTATCTATCGTCTGTATCTATCTACTGTATCTTATCTTACGTATCTATCTATCTCTACTGTTGTATTCTTTATTTCGATCTATCTATCTATCTTCTGTATCTATATCTATCAATCATCATCTACTGTAATCTGGTTATCAACTTTACGTATCTGATCTTCTGTATATATCTCGATCTATCTATCTATCTATCTATCTACTCTAATTCTATCTATCTATCTACTGATCTATCTATCTACATGGTCTATCCTATCAATCTTCTGTATCTACTGGAACTTATCTTACTGTATTCTATCTATCTACTGCGATCTATCTATCATTCTAACTATCTTATTCTTCTTCTATCTATCTATCTGTCTGTTCTATCTGTCTGTCGTCTGTCTGTCTGTCTATTCTATCTATCTAATCTATCTTGTATCATCTGGTCTTCATCTATCTATCTACTCTATCTATCTATTCTATCTGTCTGTCTGTCTGTCTGTCCGTTCTTATCCTATCCATCTTTCTTTTATCTATTCTATCTATCCTTATTCTTTATCATCTATCTATCTATATCTATCATCTACTTTCTATTCTATTCTATCTATTATCTGCTATAGATATCACTGTATATGCTGGCCATTTAAGTGGAGTTCTTTGACTTTTTTAGAATCTAAATAGAAACTGATTCAATTAGCTACAAATAAGACTTCATGGGCCCGTATAAGGCTTATTCTCATGTTATTTATTTGATGAGACTAGCATCTTAGATTGGTGACTGACCCTGCACTCAATGTAATTCAGGTATGCATCCCACATAGATAGCACATCCCAAGAGGCTCTTAGTTCATGTCTCGGCATGTGTCCAATTAATAAAATCTCGAGAATGTGAATTTCACGGATAGAAGGTTCATTCAAAATTTACTGATTAAGGGGTTAAAAGGACAATGAGAATTAATCTTCTTACCTGAAAACTGGGTTTCCAAAATGAAAATAGTCAGATTGATTAAAGATAAAGGAATGAAGACAACATGAGTGCTGCCGAATCGAGGGTTCCTACGGCCTTCAGAAGTTTATTCTGGGAAAAAAAAAGCTAGGATCAGAGAAAGCACAGGAAGATGAATATTCCCGTAGATCTTGGGTAGGGTTTCTAGGTAATATCAATTAATGTGTAGCTAAAATAAACCATTTAACGCACCCTATAGTGCCGGATTAGGATGTGTTAACACGTAAACATATTTTAAAATCTCCTAAATCCTCCAATCAAGTGAGTTTCATCATATCTGGGTAGTCAGCGGTGTAAATAAATGACTTTCTGTTTGTCTCTCTGTCATGTCCACACAGTCCTCGAGTCTAAATATCTGGGGAAAATTTCGAATATCGAACTTAAAGAAGCACTTGCCATATTTATATTGAGATAATATCCTCCCCAACTGATAATACTATGTTACAATTTCTACTCGACTTCTTTGGAATAACTCTAACCAATACAACTGATAGGATTTATTAACAATACATCATATAAGGACCTGAGAGGGTGATACAAGATTAGCTGTTCCAAACAGTAGGAACATTTTACTTCTTTTTCTCTTCCTAATAGTGGACTAAAAAGAAACCCATTGTGAACATGATTTTCCTTCTAGAGGGTACTTATAGTTTGGGTCTAGATCATTAACAGAAGAGAACCATCAAAGGGGACTTCCTTTTTGTGGAGAGCGCATTCGTTCACCTTCAAATCAATACAAGTAGAGCTTGGCAACCACGCTCCGACATGCTTTATATTAACATATGCGGATCCAAGGATATATAAGCTCTGAGGTACTGCAAGAGCATATTTTTATGTTGAAGACTAAACTCACCTAATGTGTGCCTTATTTAACTTCCCACAAATATTTTACCCAAGGGTATTTAAAACTCCCCTTTAAACTCAGTTTCTTTAACAAGCAGAAGAATTTCTAAAAATGTTGGTTTGTCGGAATTAATTTCACGTATTAAGAAGTACTTATATAAGGAACAAGATATTTCGTCATTTTTTATCTTTATTTTACCATTCATCTTCGAAGCCCTCAACTGTCTCTTATGCATAACAATTGTTGTGCCATTTAACTGAGGTCAAGTTGTGTTGCTTTGTCATTATTAATTTCCGGAAAAAGGCATCTCAAAAGATGCGATCTGAAACATTGGGAAAGGAACTGTATATTACACATCTCCGCACGAAACATTTTGCATCTCTTGTCCCTTTTAATATACCACCTTTATGAAATATAAAAATCAATTCACTCACGAGGGGCGGTATAATGCACTCTTTATTATCTATTTTGGTTTCTGTTTGAATATTGATCACTTCCGATAACTGCACTCTTTTCTCTCTCATCCCAATCTATAGTAATTACTAGTTCTCTAGGGCTTTAGCTAGCCATCTCCCGGGGCATCTTTTCTATTGACAAACTGTGTAGATATATAGTATTCAGTTCACACTTAGAATTTTTTTACACCAATACTATACAATAAAAACGCAGAGCCATTTGAGGTAGGATAAAAAATTTGCGGTTGGTGCGGACACCTAGAGCAGCTTTGTTTTGCTTCGTATTTTTGTCGCTTCGTCCTATAGCCCTACATTCAAGTAAGACAGAGAGCTACGCATTGATACCTAATTAGAACGCTCGACTTCAAAAAGACCCATCCCGGAAAGCATTTCCCAATCCTAACACATTTTAATTTGAGGCACGTATGTTGTGAAACAATTCTAATATCCCACGCGAGCTAGTAAATCTATTAGGAGCAACAATAGAGATTCTTATGCCTGAGTTAAACGCACTATAATCACAATCTTTAAAACCAATATCATTAAAATTGCAACCCAATTTCGGTCCGACATATTGTCCCCACAGCTATATATTGCGCAACCATCATTGTAAACTCGTGTGTTTGTGAGTGTACACCATTCTGATTACCAAATAATTTGGTCAGAGTAGTCAAATGAGTATCCCCTTACGAGTATGGAGTGAGACGCTCTCGTTATTTTGTCTGTGATCCTGTTTCAGTGTCCAGGGGCTAGAATCTTGGGCAAAAAACTTCAAACATTTAATATGCAGCTATACAAAGATATGTGCTTATGAATAGGAGGCTCACCAACCAATACGAATTTTTATCCAATCAAAAAAAATAAGGAGATGTGCAAGTCCTTATCCCCGCACAATACATAGAGAGAAAGATTTTTCTCTAGCGTACTCTGATTTACGTAATACAGAGGGACGAGACAACTGTGTTAACTTATACATTCTCTCCGATACTTAACATCCAGTGAAACACCATAAAAAGATAATACATGGAAGGAAATTATTGCACAAGAACAAATTCACAAAAAATCCATGCAAAATCCAAGAAGGGAACACTCACAGGCGAAGGTGCCAAACCATAATCTGAACTAGGAAAATCAAACTAGAAGAAATATTAAGCTGAGAGGGAAATATCGCTAAAGCGCAAAAGCCTCAGGGCAAGGAAAACCCCAGAGATTCGTGTATTGTTGTTTTTGGCAAGCCAAGTAGTGCCAAAATTAATAAAGTCTCCAGCACAAAAAAAATTGACTCGAGAACGGTTTGCATTTGGCTTTTCACGTTGAGATTTCTATAAGCCCGTTCATCCGTAAAAGGAGCGTTTCTGGTTGACCTGAAATGAAACAATCTAAACCTACAGGTGGATATGCGGATGCATAATTACAAGGGAGACCCGGATTATTCAGAAAGATCTGGAGCGGAACTCAATCAGACAGTGAGGGCTTTTGGGCACCCAGTAAATGAGGCTGTCATACTCAACTAGTAGACTCACCGACGTGGTTGGCATGTCTATCCAAAACAAAAATGCATTCTCGGTGGGACAGGAAGAAAAACCCCACTTCGATTGTCTTTTTCTCCTGGGATGAGTTAATCTGGGTGTCTGTAGTAATAAACTCAGTATGTGTCTGTACTTGTTGGTTTTTTTATTTAAAGTTTACTTCATTTCCTACGCGACTTTAAGGTATAAGATCCAAATTCTGGAAACATCCAGCTATCTGGAAACCCAGTTCCTGAGCACTCTGGATAAAAGGTCGCCATTACTGTACCACATATTATCACAAAATTTTCTCACATGGTGTGCCAGGTACTCTGGGATTCCTGGGCGTTGGTCACCAGGGCCAATTAATCGCGATTTAACTGTGGAAGCTTCAAGATAGCCGAAATGCAAAGAAATGATTTATTATATACATTATCTCAGGGATTCCCTAGAAGCTTCTCCAGGGAATATTCACCAGTAAGCATTTTAATAATATTCTCGGATGTTAATCGTATTTTGGTCACCTACCTCTTTGTCAAGTATATTTGAGTGATCAGGAAACCCGATTGCCTGTTATTCGTATAAGATATGTCTAGCAAACGGAGCCAGGGCATCTTTATTAACATGACTAAGCCAGTATCGACAAATCGCAAACTTAACATGGCTATTAATTCCAAACACGCAACACGCCAGGGGACCCTACTGTTCCTTTATAGTATATCCTATTAGAGGGAGACTCAATGTGATTTTTCCTATTCTACAATATGAAATAATAGTTTTACCGTGTGAAATGGCTTTCTTTTTTTTGCTGTTACATTTTCTTCGCTCTCACCCCTGATCCCGGGGTTGGATTACTTTGCGTTGTGAGCTTGTTTAATACACATTCAAAAGGATTATGTAAGACCTTAAAGTACTTTACTATAAGTTGTCGCACGATCAAAATTATCGCCTTGGTTCAGCGCCGTTATTGGCACAGCTAGCGACACCTACTGAGAGTCAGTCGTTATAATTAAATAATTCTACCCAGACCCCTCATGGCACCAACCACACCATATTTGCCGTCAACCATTGCGCGGGAAGTTCAAACCCAAAATAAAACTCAAACAGAGCACGTAGTCATTCCTTCTAAGGGAACTTGTCACACAGATTGCAACCTCCTCACTGGAAAACAATAATACAATATCATTACTGTGCTAATGAAAAACAGAAATCAGATGGAGTGTATATCCCTGCTGAATAATTGCCACCAAACTTATCCAGAAAGAAGCTTTGCCGACACCTGACCCATGGATGGATTTAGCGTAGCGATAATTGTGGTTGCATAAACTCTTCAATATGGCGTTGTAATCACAAGATTATAAATCACTGAAGTCCTTGTCCCCGAACCAGTATAGTCTGGATACCTCTGTAATCCCAAATTACGGGTCGTCAAAAACACAAGTGCCTTCCAGAAGTTCATCTTGAATAGAAATGTGCAGGCGGTAGCACAACCATATTAAGGTCCCACAAGAACAACCATTATTTGTTTTTCTTTTGATCACAATCCCAAAAAAACCATTGTTTACAATACAGGGTCACTGCCTCAAAACCAACGATGAGGAGATTCACGTAGAAATGAGCTAATTGTATTGTTCCCGTCCACTCATTTTGTTTTGAGCATTGGTATCTGATCATCTTTATAATGAGACGTCCTATGGCACGATGTGAGAAAAAGCACAACCATTTCTGATGTATATTGCCGAAACATTTACTCTCCATTCTTCTTAACAATCCGAAACGCCAACCCTAAAATGTTCGATTGTTTATTGTTCCACTCTAATCTCTCCTAAGCCCAAAAAAAAATTTAACAAAACATAACCCAACAGCTTTATTCCCCCTCCTAGTTAGAGTAATTTAGAAGTCCTGGATGCGAAACCCACGCTGTTCGTGGAAAAAATGCTTAGAATCCAACCAACCAAACTCAGAAAAAAAAACCGTCACAATTAATATAAATCTGTTCACCTTTTGCAGTCTCAATCAACGCTGAAAGACAATCTAAATTAACCCCCTCTACATTAATAAACCGACAACAAAGGTGTTTGAATTATCCAATGTAGAAAAGAGTGCCTCATCTTAAATTTCCAGAAACAGATCAAGTATAGTATGATCATCTATAATCCAACTACTCCACTAAAGTCTTTCTAACCCAATCAGGGACTGGATGGAAAAATGGTTCTGGTTCACCACGTTTAATTGATCATAATACGGATTAATGGATTAAAAGTGAAACAAAATTGCTGAGGGGCTCATACTGATGGAATCAAATAAGGAATTTTTGGGCTTAAAGGCAATTGCTCTGATGCATCTAAGACTTTATTCTTGCGTCCAGGGCAAAAGATAATTTGACGCTTCCCAGCCCAACAACATTCTGAAGATCTTTCTTATCATGGTAATCTCAAGTTACTAGAAGAATTGAACTCTTTAGAGATGTTTTTTGCAAAATTTAGGCAAACTCACTTTACCCACTATCCTACGCGGGACAAAGGAAATCTACTAGCCACCAAAATTAGGGCTGGTCCGTTTATCGGACTAGATCTTTAAGGAAACAGCAGTTCCTACCAGTATGATTCATTAGACCAACAAACAGCCAGGGGCAATGTTCCTTGTCAGAGCAGCGAGTTATCAAACGGAATCCAGAAGACTGTGACGCTGCCAGCTCCTACCTGGGGCGGGCCGATGTCAGCTATATGGATGAGGCCTCTTAGAGAAACAAGATACATCTACAGGGCGAAGGCTGAAAGTAAAATTGCGGGGGATTGGGTGTATTCTAACGACACTTGGGGTTATGTTTGAGACAACGGGGTTGACGGTATTTGGGGTTATGTTTTGATGGGGGGAATTATTTTTTGGACGACAGTTGTGGTGTTTGAAGGTGGCTTCCCTCATTAAAAAAATGAACCCTCCTTTTGGCAATTATTGATGATTTTTATATTTACCATGTGTTACCGGGTTTACTCTTGTAGTGCTATCATCGCTACCTAATTCGGAACTTTTCTTCCGCTGCCATATCTTTATATGTTTTATTGGTTTTTCTTTCCTCTCATTTTATACCATGGCCTTCCTCTCTGGGATGGGGACAACTCTTTTCAGCGTGGGGGCCGCCGTCGAGCTCGGACACTTCTTTTTTTTTTTTTTTTTTCTTTTAGAGTGAGAGTCAGACATATTGCGTGGTACGTCTTATTGTGCATCAGCACCCCTACTCTCAATCTCAGTAGAAGTCGTAAACTTCTTGTGAGAGGCTAGGTATCCAATATGGCTATGACATGGAATCTCACAAATCTAGCTACTCGCGAACAGGAAAGATAAGTAAGGGCGACTCAATGTACCATGGAAATTTCCATATCTATATAGTTTTATCTACTCTCTCTTCTCTGCACAGGCTCCGGGGGGCAATTACCTTTGCACAGTAACAACCAGACTATCTATTCACTCATGACTAACCAAAACGCTCTTCCCGCATTCTCCTCTGTGAAAAGGGAGCGAATTCATCTTCTTGTTATTTGTTAGATGCACAGAGCTATGTTTCCCTAATATATTAAAGTTCCATTCCGATGCAAAACAATAACATGGCACTTTAGATATTACCGAGTGATCCGACACATTCTCTCACAATTAGTCCACGTCCCCTCACAGCTTATATGAGTGAGATTTAATGTTGTTTCAGTCGAAGGAGAAACTTACCAGTCTAAAGACGTGCCGCGAGGTAATAGAGTAAGGTACAAGGTTTATTTAGGCTGACCGTGAGACTGTGCACAACAGGTGACCCCTGATGACTATAGAGCAGGGTAGAGTGACCACCCCATATGTGTGCTAACTCATTATATATGCTGTAACCACCCCTTATCGTTCAGCTTAAGGGGCCGCGAGCGCGTGTAATATAGTCCCTTTGCAAGTCTCTAGCGATGAGTGATGAATTTTTTGGGGAGAACAGGTGCCCGTGAGTCCGTCCTCTGATTACCTCATTTGCCCTGACGGTACTCCGCGATTGTGAAACATCATAGAGGCATGTATAGTAAAGGTAAGGTGTTGGACACTATACTACTCCCACATAGGTTAGTCTATATTCACATTGTATATAGGAACTAAACACTCCCCTATGTTACACAACCCCGCGCTCGAT
>NC_054382.1:25140568-25147724 GCF_017654675.1 Xenopus laevis | reverse complement strand
TGTGTAAACAAATATAATAAACTATCCATATAAAATATTTTTTCCAGTGCCCAAAATGAATTGTGTGTGTGTGTGTATATATATATATATATATATATATATATATTATTTTTTGAAACATAAGGGGCACTGATCACAGGACTATCTTATTTCAGTCCTTCTGAAGTGGTGTCAGTGGGAGCTTATCTTGATACCTGCCTATTGTTCAATTGACAGGCTCAGCAGACAAGGCTCTATTTACATTACAGCAGCTTGTAGGAGGGAGGGGTAATGACATCACTCCAACTTGCAGTGCAGCAGTAAAGTGTGACTGAAGTTTATCAGAGCACAAGTCACATGACCTGAGGGCAGCTGGGAAATGTCAAAATGTCTAGCCCCATAGCAAATTTTAAAATTAGATATAAAAAAATCCATTTCTTGTTTTGAAAAACGGATTTCAATGCAGGATTCTGCTGTAGTAGCACTATTAACTGATACATTTTGTAAAAAACATGTTTTTCCACGACAGTATCCCTTTAATTCATATTCCCTTATGATTCCTCCTCATTGTCACTAGATGAGCTGGATGGTGGGCTTTCTACATCGCCGATCTTTTCCTTCTTCATTTGCTTGTCAGCAAACCTGCAAAAAAGGAAAAAAATGTTAAATGGCGGCAAAATATTTTTAAACACCAAATTTTCATATACAAATACATTTTAATGATCTGTGATCTGCGCATATTTCTGAGCATTGCAGAACTATGTACTGACATTTATATATATATCTATATAGAACCTCTTCCACCTGCCCAGCACTGAATGCATGAGTAGCGAAATATTTATATATATATATATATAATACACAAAAGCTATGAATATCTTGTAAATTGTATCCTTATAAATGGTGAGTTCTGATGTCATCAGTTATAAACGGTGACTTCTGATGTCTTTTTATATGGTCATGAAACTCCTCTGTAACTTATAATATCCTTAGAATTCACAAGAGGGGGTATTTTATTCACTATATAATCTGCCTACATTTGCTTCATGTGTCTGACCCCAGGCCAAGGCAGTGCCTCTGGGTGCAGACATAGGAGCGTGTGGATATAAGCGGAAGGATTATTTCTTGGCATAGTAAGGCAGTAGCCGAAAAAAATAACCAAAGTTGATCTTGCTTGGCTATTTATTGTACACTTTTTTGTCCGATGTTCTATATTCTAGAGCAAGATAAAGGAAATTTTACTTACCATACAAAGAGTCCTAATAGTGAGAATAAAACAAGGAACGATGCAACAGCTATCACTGATATACCAAAGATCTTCTCCTTTCCTTTAAGACCTGGGAGGATGGTCTTGTCAATGAAATCCCTGTCATCTGCTGTTGTTGCAGTTGTTTCTTGGTTTGGTGCTATAGTGGTGCTTGTAGGTTTTGTCGTTGTTTCATCATTCATACGTGCTGACCGTGATCCACCTGAAAAGCAAAACAATTACTGTAGGTGAATCTCAGATCCAGAACTAAACACATGTAGGTAGCATGCCTGAGATATATTTAGAAGGTGAATACACTACGGGCACATTTACTTAGCTCGAGTGAAGGAATAGAGTAAAAAACAGTTCGAATTTTGAAGTATTTTTTTGGCTACTTCGACCATCGAATTGGCTACTTCGACCTACGACTACGACTTCGAATCGAACGTTTCAAACTAAAAATCATTCTATAGTTGAAGTACTGTCTCTTTAAAAAACAAACTTTGACCACCTACTTCGCCACCTAAAACC
Organism: Xenopus laevis; assembly: GCF_017654675.1. Lineage (NCBI taxonomy): Eukaryota > Metazoa > Chordata > Amphibia > Anura > Pipidae > Xenopus > Xenopus laevis. The sequence goes on along the minus strand of NC_054382.1, from coordinate 25,145,968 downwards.
TACCAAGCACCAATGTTAGCCTATGGGGAAGGTCCCCATAGGCTTTCCTAGCTTTTTTTGATCAAAGGAAAATCGTTCGATCGATGGATTAAAATCCTTTGAACCGTTCGATTCGAAGGATTTAATCGAACGATTTTTCCTTCGATCGCACGAACGAAGGAAATGCGGTAAATCCTTCGACTTCTATATTCGAGGTCGAAGGATTTTACTTCGACGGTCGAATATCAAGGGTTAATTAACCCTCGATATTCGACCCTAAGTAAATGTGCCCTACATATTGGGTTTACAATACAGTCTCTCCCTTAATTTACCTTTGAGTTGATGCACAACTTGAATTTTTATAGACGAAAGGGGCTTGAACACCTTTTCTTTTATCGTCAGTGTAACCTGATAAGTGCCACTGTCTTCAATGACTGTGGGATTGATGACCAGCGAACAGTTCCCTTTTGCCACTAGGGGTTTAAAAAGTTGGAATCTATCCGCGAAAGCAGGCAATGCCGTTCTGACATGATCTCCGTATAGACGCACTAAAGGTTGGTAATCCTTTCTGCCCTTTGGGATGAAACCCCATTCCAATTTGACGTGTGACGGATTCAGGGATGCCTTGTATGAAAGGCACATGGTATAATATTCCAAGTATCTGCTTTCAATATCAGCTTCGGTTTGAATAGACGAAAGTTTTCAACTTTCAGAGCTGAAAAAGGAAAAACACACAATTACTAACTTGAAAGAGAACCTCAACCTAGCTCTGTCACTTTTTGTCACCTTAAAGGAGAATTCAACTGTAACTAAAAAAAACCCTACCCCCTAGCATATGAAGCCCCCCCCCCGGGAAATGGCCCTAACTTTTTACTTACCCCTCGGCGCAGATTCAGGGATCGCAATTAACGCCAGCCATCTTCTGGGTCTTCAGGAAGATGGCTGCGGTGAACTGAGATCCCGAAAGTCCGAAATACTCGAAATTCAATCGGGGGTTATTTAATAAAAATATTGAATATGTAAAATTCACACAAATGTTACCGATGCAAAAATTAGAATCTAATTCGAATCGAATAGAGTTGTTTGTCAGGAAGGCTAGTAACTAGGAAGGCTAGTAACATTCAAATTGGTCCCTGGACCTCTCCCACTTACTTAAACATGAACTCAGCAGGTTTTATTTGGCGAATAGTCGAATTTGTGAGTGAGAGTTTTGACCTTAAAAAACAAAAATTTGAATATGAATCTGCCTCTAAGTGTAGTTACATTACGTGGGCAGATTTATCAAGGGTCAAAGTGAAAATTGAAAATTAAAAAAATTCAAATTTCGAGCTTTTTTATGTGTACTTCGACTAAGGAATAGTCCAAATTGGATTAGAATTTTAAAAAAATTCTAAAATTCTAATATCGAAATTTATCATGTACTGTCTCTTTAAAAATGTGTCTTCGACCATTTGCTACATAAGAGTTCATACAGCATTTCATATGGCTGTAATCATCCTGATTTAAGGGTTAAAATATAATAGAGTTATCTTCTTACCTGAATTGGTTCCAAAAAAGAATTGAAGTAGTCCGATGAAAAAGATAAATGAATGAAGACGCATGGAACCCATCATTGCTGGGCAAGAGGGTCTTCCACGGCCTTCAGAGAGTTTATTCTGGAAAAAAAAACAGAAAGAAGAATGAATATGAGAATCTGATCTATCAACATAGAAACCAGCAATGCCATTAATTGTAATGTAATTAATTCTATTATCAATGTTTCATCATATCTGGTGCTTTAGTCAAGCTTTATGAAGCAAAAAAAAAGATATAAACAGATAATAACAATATATTATAACGTACTCTTAAAGGGGCATGTTTATAAAAATGTTTCTTTTTGACTAAAATGGGCTAATCTTAATGCAAATCTCAATGCAATCCAAACAATAAATCAAATAAACTTGCTTGAATGTTGAAAATACCCATCCCATTGCATCTCAACAGGTTTTAGGCAAGATATAAATTTTTTTCATGTTTTCCCTTTGATACAATCCTGAAAACCACAATCACACAATTTCCCCTTCAATAGTATATAGAACATTAGAACAACTAATAATTGTAGTTATATTGAGCCCGTAGGTTAGTCCCATGAATATCTAGACATCAATAAATACATATAAATATATAAGGATTACAGATCAGGGAAATTCAACATTGCAAAGTCATTTAGATAAATATAACATAAACACATATAGCCAAAAACACAAATATAATTTTTCTACTCACAGTTCTTTTTGATATGCACAGAAGCAAGATGTGTTCACTAACAAGAAGTGTTCACTTCAAGCTCTATGCATGAAATGAGTTCACTGTTAGCTGGACAGTTTAATAGTTGCACAGATTATTATGTCATAATGATCATACCGATGATGTCATAATGATCATACGATGTCACAATGAACATACCCGATGATGTCACAATGACCAACCCTATGATGTCACAATGAACATACTCGATGATGTCACAATGAACATACCGATGATGTCACAGTGAACATACCCAATGATGTCATAATGGCCATTTAGCTTTATGCCTCTAGATCTATCTACTGTATCTATCTACTATATCTATCTACTGTATCTATCTATTTACTGTATCTATCTACTGTATATATCTATATATCTATCTACTGTATCTATCTATCTATCTACTCTATCTACTCTATCTATCTATCTATCTATCTATCTATCTATCTATCTATCTATCTACTATATCTATCATCTACTGTATCTATCTTCTGTATCTATCTACTGTTTCTATCTATCTACTGTATCTATCTATCTTCTGTATCTATATCTATCTACTGGATCTATCTAATTTATCTATCTATCTATTTACTGTATCTATCTTCTGTATTTATCTACTGTATGTATCTACTGTATCTATCTATCTATCTATCTATCTATCTATCATCTATCTATCTATCTATCTATCTATCTATCTATCTATCTATCGTCTGTATCTATCGTCTGTATCTATCTACTGTATCTATCTACTGTATCTATCTATCTATCTACTGTATCTATCTATCTTCTGTATCTATATCTATCTATCATCTATCTACTGTATCTGTTTATCAATTTACTGTATCTATCTTCTGTATATATCTGATCTATCTATCTATCTATCTATCTATCTATCTACTGGATCTATCTATCTAATGAATCTATCTATCTATCTTCTGTATCTACTGGAACTATCTACTGTATCTATCTATCATCTATCATCTATCTATCTATCTATCTATCTATCTATCTATCTATCTATCTATCTATCTATCTATCTATCTATCTATCTATCTATCTATCTATCTATCTACTGTATCTATCTGTCTGTCATCTATCTATCTACTCTATCTATCTATCTATCTATCTATCTATCTATCTATCTATCTAACTATCTATCTATATCTGCCTATAGATATCACTGAATGCTGGCATTTAAGTGTAGTAGAACAAATAGAAACTGATTCCAAAGCTACAAATAAGACTCATGCCGTATAAGCTTTTCTATGTGTATTTTATTTGAGAGACTAGCATTTTGATTGGGTGACTGCCCTGCACTCAATATACATTCAATATGCATCCCTACATATTAGCACATCCAAAGGGCTTAGTCATGTCTCTGCATTGCAATAATAAAATCTGAGAATGGAATGTTTCACATGAAGGTCATGCAAATGCTGATTTAAGGGTTAAAAGACAATAGAATTATCTTCTTACCTGAACTGGTTCCAAAAATTTAAATAGTCAGATGATAAAGATAAATGAATGAAGACACATGGGTGTGCTGGGCAAGAGGGTCTTCCACGGCCTTCAGAAGAGTTTTCTTGGAAAAAAAAACAGAAAGATAGAATGAATATGAGAATCTTATCTATCAACATATAAACCAGCAATGCCATTAATTGTAATGTAATTAATTCTATTATCAATGTTTCATCATATCTGGTGCTTTAGTCAAGCTGGCTTTATGAAGCAAAAATATATAAACAGATATAACAATACATTATAACATACTCTTAAAGGGGCATGTTTATAAAATGTTTCTTTTTGACTAAAAAGAACATGACATCTGGAAATGGGCTGATCTTAAAGGGTTGTTCACCTTCAATGTCCGAATCTTATTAAACCACCAAAATGCTCTCATAGAGTTAGAAAACCCATTTGCCATAAAAAAAGTAAAAAGGTCTTGTAAAAGCTAGTTTTATTTACCATTCTCCTGTCTCTCTGATTGGTTTTCTGAAGGATGGGAGTGGCCTGTTTTACACCTGCACTTCCTATATGATTTAAATCATCACTCTCAGGCTTTGCCTTACTTGGTTCTTATTGGACATTGATACTGCCCTCCCCTTGTAATTCATTGGTTGCTTGTGCACTTGTAAGCAGTCACATAAATTCAAAGGCCATTAATAATTTCTGCCGTGCATTGGCTGCTATCTTGTGTGCATTACTTGAGAGACTCAAAAAGACCCGCATTTCCCAAATCTAACACATTTTTACTATGCAAATAAGCATATACATTAATGGACATGTAAACCCTATAAACCTTTACATATCATTAATTGGGCACATATTCCCCACACAAAATGCATCATTGTCTCTGTGTTGGGTTCAGGTAGTATCTGTATCCCCTCCGTTAGCCTCATTTTATCCTGTCAGAGGGTAATCAAAACAGCAAATGGATCAGATGGCATGTGGATTGTGCATGCTTATTGGGATTTTTCAGTCTGAATTTACTTACAAGACACTTTTCTCCTTGTCTCCGTGCCCTAAAATACATTATGCAGCAATCCAAATGAATCCCAGTAACATTGCCTTATTTTCCTGATATTAAGCTGGATCACCGCTGATGTTTTGGCAAGGAGAACGCATTTTCATGGATTTCTTGCCATCGTAAACATGAACTACAGGTTATGGGATGCATAATTCAGAGACCATTATTCAGAAAGATCTGAATCACAGAAAGACTGTTCTCTCACAGACTCCATTCTATCCAAATTTTTTAAAAATGATTTTCTTTTTCTCTGTAGTAATTAAAACAATAGCTTTGTACTTGGGTTTATTTAAGTTTACTTCATTTTCTAGTCGACTTAAGGTATAAGGATCCAAATTCTGGAAACATCCGCTATCTGGAAAACCCCAGTTCCTGAGCACTCTGGATAAAAGTCCCATACCTGTACCACAACAAATCTCCATGTGTGCCAGTACTCTGGGAATTCTGCTTTTGCGTCAATATGTAATAGTACCCTACTTCTCAAAACCATAACCAAAATCCCTGTAGCTGGTATTGTGTGTCGTTTATGTATAAGATTAAACAGCAATGTATATCCTTTTATATTTATATATTTTTTTAAAATAAATATAAATGTATGGCATTTTACA
>NC_054382.1:22395568-22428068 GCF_017654675.1 Xenopus laevis | reverse complement strand
ATTGCCACATATTTCAGAAAAATGTCTGGCACAAAATATCATGTAACACAGAACAAAACTCTTAGTGACAGGTGAGAGACTTTCACACAGTCTTCTTGAGTGCTCAGCTTTTCCCGTGCTGTTGCCAGATGAGTGAATCAGCTGACACTATCCTCTGGCCAATGCTGGGCATCAGGAACACCCGGGATGATTTCCTTAAGTTTGAATAAGAGCATGATATGGAGAGTAAAGGTCATGTTATAGAACCCAAAATACATATGTAAGCATAAATACATCCACTTGTTGTGAAGAACTCACAAGTAGAGTAGTGGCCCTGGTGCTCCTGTACCAGGCCCTCGGCTCAGGGGAGCGGACAATCCATGCAAAGAGAAATGGAAGATTTTTGGGCACATTGCAGATAGGACCAAAAATTGTTTGTTAAAAAAGTAGAAAAATCTTTATTTAAACAGTCATCTCAAGCCTTACGTTTTTCATGTCCATCAGACACTGACGCTACTACTTTATAAAATATGAATGTACATTAAAAGTTACCTATAGGTCTTGTTGATCGTTTTTTGCCGAGAGGTCTGTTTGTGTTAATAATTTTTAGTTGATGTTCCTAAACCTGCACAAATATGGCAGCCCCCTCGTAGATGAGCACAGGTAGTCAGATGGGTAATGTAAAAGCTTTGAGGAAATACTTTATGGAAAAATTATGAGTAGCAAACAAAGCCAATACTATGATAGATTTAAAAATGGTTTAATTGCTTGTGTCAGTATCTCTTTAATCATAGGCTCATAACCTATCAAATGTGGGTGATGGACACAAAATGCGTAAGGCTTGAGATGATTATTTAAATAAAGATTTTTCTACTTTTTAACAAACAATTTTTGGTCTGATCTGTGTGGTTTACAGTGTGTTCTAACCTTCCATTTCTCTTTGCACATGTAATAGAACCACCACTGTTAATGGCTAAAAAAATTATATTGCCTTGAGATATTGCTACTGCAATTGAATGATCCTCTGTCATTTTTCTATCAAAGCCTGCATTATAAACACAGATTTCTTGGGGTTAAGACTTCCAGCATCTATATTCTTTGTAGTATGTCTTCCTCCGTGGATTCGGCGCACACCAGCCTGCGTACCATTGTGCAGTCACCACTGTTCCCTGCGTGTTGAGCAAACTAGTTAAGAAATAGTTAAAGTGATGCCATATCCTCCTTTTTAATGAGTTCAATAAATAGGAATTTTCCTGAACATACATTTTAATTTTTTAAATAAAGAAATGTGTATTTTTTATCAATTACTCTAAATAGTGCAAGATGTGAAATTGATGGCAAAGTCCCGCTATTTCTTCGAAATTAATGCAAACACAAAAGTCCACTGCTATTTATGAAGCCTAAAGCTGGCCATAGACGCACAGATATAGTTGTACAAAACAATTTTTAGACCATCTGTGGAAAATTTTTATACTTTGCCAAATCCACATTTTAGTAGATTGGAAAGGTTACAAAATATCTTTGCATGTATTGCCTATCAGACTATATCCATGGGTGACTGTCACTACTATTTTTCTGAACTAAGAGGTTTCAACAGCTAAACAGTTACAGAGAAAAAAAAAGATGTACAGCACTACAAAGCACACTTCAGGTATGCCTGTCCACTGACGTATTATCTATGAAAGGCTTTTCTGGACCTTTAAATCTAAATGGTAAGTTTTAGATTGTTACATAAAACAAACAGCTCGATATCCAAACATCGTTATACAAGAAATATAATCTGATTGTCTATGGCCATCTTAACAAAAGCTCCAGCTTATGGTAGGGAGGGGTTTGTTTATACAGAGAGCACTGGAGTTTTGTTTTTAATGTGCTCACAAGAACCTGAAGTAAAATGTGACTTCGGTTTCAGATTTTGTACTGTTTTGTTGAAGAAATCACAAAATCCATACATATTTCTTAAAGGAAAACTATACCCCCCAAACAATGTAGGTCTCTATTAAAAGATACTGAGTAAAACAGCTCATGTGTAAAACCCTGCTTCATGTAAATGAACCATTATCATAATAATATACTTTTTTAGTAGTATGTGCCATTGGGTAATCATAAATAGAAAATTGCCATTTTAAAAAATAAGGGCCGCCCCCTGAGATTGTAAGATTCAGACAGAGTTCTGCCTTTTGCTTCCTCACTTCTTCCTGTTACAGTTAGTGTTGTAGTATTTCTGGTCAGGTGATCTCTGAGGCAGCACAGATAGAGTCACGAAATGGTGGTTCAAGGCAAGAGATGTAAAAGGGCAATATTTATGTAAATATATATTCCAGTTTGGTAAGATTCTTTAATATGTCATTCAATTTGATATAAACTGTTGCTTAAGTATTCATTTTCGGGGTATAGTTTTCCTTTAATTAAAACAATAGGCAAAGTGTTTGTTCAACAATCCTATTCATTGACTGACTGTTGAAAAAGGGGGGATTGCAGCCTCTTTAATTCCGGGGGGGGGGGGGGAGACAAACATTTGGCACCCCCAGTCATATACCGTTCCTGCTCCTTTAAGTGACCATAAAAAAGCTAAACTATTGGTTAAGTTGGGTTATTTAATCCTTGGCCAGGTTTTCAACAGATGTACATAACACTCTGCCATTGATTCTATCTATATATGTGAGTTGGTGCAGTAGTTTTACCACTGTGTGTTTTTTTTTTTTAGTGCAGAATTCCAAACCAATTCTGATTTTTTTTTGTATCCCAAACACAAGTGAAGATGCTTGGTTACCAAATTGACTACCTTGTGAATGTAATATAAGTTTAAATACAGATAAAACCTACATGGGGAGGCACATTTATCAAGGGTCAAATTTCAAATTCATGTGTTTTTTTTTGTAATGAATGACTGCCAATTGAATTTCGAGTAAAATCGAATTCATGTGAGTTAAAAAAAAAAAATCTAATATGGCAAACTCGGACGAATTTCACAGACCCGATTCGAATTCGACCAAACTCGATTCAAGTTTTTTCTCTCCAAAAAACTCGAATGTCAGGAAGGCTACAAACATCTCCAAATTGGTTACTGGACCTCTCCCATTGACGTATACGGTAATTCGGCAGGTTTCAGGTGGAAAATAGTCTAATTTGAATTCTTAAAGAGCCAGAGTGTGATAAATCTCAAAAATGTAATTACATTTTTAAAAAAAAAAAAAAAAAAAAACTCGAATCGAGTTTGGATAATTCCCTAGTCGAATTTTACAGTTTTGACAAAAAATCAAAACTTCGAATACTAACTTTAAATTCAACCCTTAATTGCCTATCAGTTATATTGAACATTTAAACCTGATCTTCCTTAGAATCGGGTACCTGTTTGCTGTCATTTCATGTTCTGTATTTAGGAACTTATTTCAAGCTATGTGTGACTCCTGAGTGCACCATTTATTAAAGTGCAAACACCAGAGTTACATCAGAATTTAACCCAATGATCAGGCCCCGATTTGTGGAAAGGACACCTAGGCCCGGGCCTAGGGCTGCAGGATTTTAGGGGGCGGCATGCTTCCCAACCACACCGACATTGGTTTAAAAACACTGGGGATGCGCTGGAGATACAACCATTTTTAAAATTTCCCATGCACTAATCCCCATTGCTCCTGTCCCCCTGGAAGGGACAGGGGCGACGAACGGCAGTGGGCTTAGGGGCCCCCACTATGTAAATCCAGCCCTGCCAATGATAAATTGAAATGGACAATGTGAGCCTATTGAAGTTTATGGGTCTAGTAATGTTGCTCTGGGTTGTAGTTAAACATCTTACACTATTTTGTTTTGCTATGCATAATAGCTACCGATTCTAAGCTAGCACATGTCCGTCTTCCCTATAGAATGCACACCATTTAATGTGTATATATATCTTATACCCTTTTAGACGAAATTATAACATGTCACGGTCCTATTGAGCCTGACAAGGACAACATACGCCAAGAGCCATACTCATTGCCTCAGGGATTTATGTGGGAAACACTGGACTTGAGTAATGCCGAGGTGGTAAGTATATACAATGATATTGTCTTCTGCTGGAAATCTACACATCAGGATTAAACAGGTGATCGTTGAGGGAGTGTTGAATTACTCTGGCATTGCATGTATATACGAGATCTGTTTAATTCATATTATTTCACTTCCTTTGCTAAACTGAATGACGTAAATGTTTGATTTATCGAATACTTGTGTCTCCCCTGCAGCTAAAAGAACTGTACACTTTGTTAAATGAAAATTATGTGGAAGACGACGATAATATGTTCCGATTTGATTATTCCCCGGAGTTTCTACAATGGTTAGTAGTTTTCTTGACATTTTCTTGGCAACCTAATGCTCTCTACGGTGGAATTATGTTCCATGAAATCCTGAATAGATTAGGGATGCACTGAATCCACTATTTTGGATTCGGCCAAACCCTGAATCCTTTACGAAAGATTTGGCTGAATACCGAATCTTAATTTGCATATGCAAATTGGGATTCTGATTTGGTTCGCCAGGCAGAAGGATTTGGCCGAATCCTGCTGAAAAAGGCACAATCCTGGGCGAATCCCGAACTGAATCCTGGATTCGGTGCATCCCTAGAATAGATCCACTACAGTGTTCAACAGTACAGTCAAATTCAAGTTCTTAAAGGGCCATAGTATGATAAATCTCGAAAATCTAATTCGAATTTTTAAAAAATACTGGAATCAAATTTTAACAATTCCCTAATTTGACAGTTTTGGCCATGAAAAAAACTTGAAAATTCTAAATTTTAATTTGACCCTTGATAAATCTGCCCCTTAAAGTGCACCAATCATGACCAAAATCATTTACTAAGTAAATACACTATGTGAAAGTTCAAGAAATCCGATTTTTAAAACAGTAAGAATTGTTTGTATAATGTAAATGATCAGCTCACTATACCTTCTGCAAGATCTCCCCTATCTCCACTGCAGTTCTAGCCGAGGCAGCCATCTTGGATTTCACTGGCTCCTCCTACCTATATCTTCCCAGCCAACTGTAGCTCTGAAATCTCGCACATGCTCAGTTGAAATTCCTTGCTTGCTTATTAACCCTTCTAAGCTATTTTCAAATCAGCCAAACCTCTGTGTGCTGTTCAGTAGTGCTGCCACCTGCTGGAAGTTAGTGTGTGCCCTTCATTTGCATAATGACTTTACCAGCAGGGGACAAGATAGGGAAATCTGCTGATACTTCTAGTGGAGGAGTTTACTTAAACAAGGCATTCTGGGTAGAATACTCAAAGCAGTGTTACAATCTGAGCATGCTCCTCAAATTTGCATATTAGAGTCTCTGTTATAGTCACAGTATGGCCTCCCTCAGTGAAAGAACCCATTTGACAAAGTAAGGGATTTTTTTTAAAACCTGCAGTTTTTTTCAAAAAACTATATAAGTAGTTTGATTAAACGTGTTTAACTTGTACTGGTCAGATTGTTAATATGCGTTTGATTTTGGCTGTGATAGGTGCCCTTTAAAGCACTAAGACAGTGCACGCAAAAATAAAACATGCTTGTACTTCTGTAGCCAAAGGGTTTTTTGGAAAACTATGAAATGCTTGTGTTAAAATATAAATCCTTGTTGCAGGGCTCTGCGTCCCCCTGGCTGGTTATCGCAATGGCACTGTGGTGTTAGGGTTGCCTCCAACAAGAAACTAGTGGGTTTCATTAGTGCGGTTCCTGCTTCAATCCGTATTTATGATACGTAAGTAAATCATTTATAGATATAAATCTGTGTATAATACTATGATTTTTTTGATGATGAGTAGCTCAGTTGTTTTCAGATAGTTCACCAGAAATAAAGACCTTTTCCATTTTCATTTCTATTTGTGATAGTTTTTCTAATATTGAAGTGTAATGTGTTATTTTTCACATTCTTAAAGGAGAAAGAAAGGCTTGCAGCACTTGGGGTTGCCAAATGTTAGGCACCCCCAAGTGATTGTAGTTACTTACCTGAAACCCCGGTCTGGTGCTCCTATCAGCAGAAAACTGCACCACGGAGTGACCCACTTCCGTCTTCTTCTGTCTTCAAATTTCCCAGGGCAAACTCATGCGCAGTTTAAATAGGCGACTTTTTAGTTAAAGTTCGGCTTTTCGTTCTACTGTGCATGCGCAGCCGCGCGAAGAAGGAGGAAGACGGAAGAGGATCGCTCTGTGGTTTTCACTGGTATAACTCCGGGCCGGTGCAGTTTTCTGCTGATAGGAGCACCGGCCCAGGGTTTCAGGTAATTAACTACAATCACTTGGGGGTGCCTAACATTTGGCACCCCCAGGTGCTGCAAGCCTTTCCTTCTCCTTTAAAGGGATACTGTCATGGGAACACATGTTTTTTTCCAAAATGCATCAGTTAATAGTGCTGCTCCAGCAGAATTCTGCACTGAAATCCATTTCTCAAAAGAGCAAACAGATTTTTTTTTATATTTAATTTTGAAATCTGACATGGGGCTAGACATATTGTCCGTTTCCCAGCTGCCCCAGACATGTGACTTGTGCTTGCACTGTAGGATGGAACTACTTTCTGGCAGGCTGTTATTTCTCCTACTTAATGTAACTGAATCAGTCTCAGAGGGACTTGGCTTTTACTATTGAGTGTTGTTTTTAGATCTACCAGGCAGCTGTTATCTTGTGTTAGGGAGCTGCTATCTTGTTACCTTACCATTGTTCTGTTGTTAGGCTGCTGGGGGGGGGTTATCACTCTAACTTGCAGTACTGCAGTAAAGAGTGACTGAAGTGTAGCAGAGCACAAGTCACATGACTGGGGACAGCTGGGAAACTGACAATACGTCTAGCCCCATGTCAGATTTCAAAATTGAATATAACAAAATCTGTTTGCACTTTTGAAAAATGGATTTCCGTGCAGAATTCTGCTGGAGCAGCACTATTAACTGATGCGTCTTGGAAAAAAAAAAACGTTTTCCCATGACGGTATCCCTTTAAGCAGCTTGGGGGGGTTGGCGACTGTAACTGTTCTAAATTGATACATCAGTTGATACAATGTGTATCTTTGTCCCTGTGTTTCATTAAAGGCAGCTGTTGATTGATACAATAGTTGCTAATATTACAAAGATACTGCTGAGAGCTGTATCAACAAATGTAGTCGTTAGTCTAATTGTAACAGTTCAGAATCTGCACCTGGATGACTGAGCTGCCAGACTGAAACACCAGAGACAGGAACATTGAACTTTAAACTTCAATCTTAGAAAAATTTTGAAAAATCGAAAGCAACTGAACAATCTGAAAACAACTCAACTGAACAACCCAATTAATTGTTTAATTAATTTATTTACATTCAGATTCTCTCTCTATAAGGGCAGAATAAAAGTGGTATTGACCTTGGGACCATATAGCCATTCTAAACCAGGACCATTGATTTTTTTAGATGGTGCATCAGCATAGCGCTGAGCTAAGATAAGATAGACTGGGGTACCTACGCTGTATATAAAATGTTTAGCACTCACACTTTTGTTTCTCTTCCCTCAGTGTAAAGAAGATGGTAGAAATCAATTTTCTTTGTGTCCATAAAAAGCTGCGATCGAAGAGAGTGGCTCCTGTGCTTATCCGGGAAATAACAAGGAGAGTTAATCTGGAGGGGATATTCCAGGCAGTTTATACAGCAGGAGTTGTTCTTCCGAAGCCTGTGTCAACATGCAGGTATGAATACTTCTAAATGATTTTTAAAAATGATCGATATTCTGTGTCAGAAAACACTTGTAAGTAAAGATAAGGATTCTACTCTGTTGAGGAACAAAACACTCAGAGCTTGGGTCCTGCGCGGAACCAATTTCGAAGACCCGATCCGCAACCGGCATATTTACCCACTTGATCCGCTACCCGGACCCGGAACTGCCTTATCCACAACCCGCCGACCACCATCAAACAGGAAGTGATGGTGCTGCAAACCAGAAGTGACGTCATCAAAAGTGGGCGGGGACAGAAACAAGTTTTGTAAAACTTTAAAAGGAGTAAAATATAGACAATATTAAATAAGATAAGAAATTTAGACTCGCAACCCGACCCACGACCCCCAACTAAAAGTCCTCCCCTCATTCCACAGGGTGCCCGCTTTTTATGCGGGTAACCGGCGGGTACCCGACCCGCTGCAGGACTCTACTCCAAGCATCCTTCATCTTTGCAGGGGGTGCTGTAGTTAGCAACTGAAGTTGGAAGAGCTGAAAGTTTTTACTTGACAATTGACTAAATCAATCCTATCTGATCTTATCAAGATGAATTGCTCTATACCATATTTATGTTCATCACCACCCAGTAGGATTTGTTTAAAATGGACTCTATGGGAGATTGTCTTCCTGTAATTTGGAGCTTTCTGGATAACGAGTTTCCAGATAATAAATCCCATCCCTGTATTTATTTGTCTGTGGGAATAAATCGACCCCTTCTTCTTTCCTCAGATACTGGCATCGCTCCTTAAATCCTAGAAAACTGGTAGATGTGAAGTTTTCTCATCTAAGTAGAAATATGACGTTACAAAGGACAATGAAGCTTTACAGGCTGCCAGATGTAAGTAACTGATGTGGCTGTTTAATCGCTTCATACTGTTTAAAATCGCACAGTTATAAATTAGTGGCAACAGCAGTGGCTGTTTGAGCAACACCCATTCTCTATATCCAAATGGAAATGTGGGTGTGTGTCTGGTTATTTTGTAGATGAAGTACATTTCAATGTTTGGTCTGAAACATGATGTGGGATCATTTATCAGCAGTTAAAAGCAAATACTACAATGGACCACTTATGCGTTTTCATTATGCTTTTCCTATGACACGTATATATTCCCCACATATGTCGTTGTAGCTCCTCTGAGCTCAATATGTAATTACGAGGAATTATATCACGAGGAAACTTTGGGCGACATCGGAAAACGAAGCGCTCTGAGTGCCATCCTGCCGGCGATTTTTATTCTAGCTGACGGGAAGGCAGTTCGGGGAGATAAGTCGCCCTGAAGAAGAGGTGATTTGTCACCGGGCGACTAATCTCCCCGAATCTGACAGTGTGTCTCTGCCATTAGTGCTGAACTCTCTAATTAAGAAATGCGCTGAAGGCCCTAATGGAATTCATTGTTGTAAAATTCTATTCGTTCTACCAATCTCACTGATCTCTTACGCTCTCAATTCAACAAGGCCACAAAGACCACGGGTTTAAGACCAATGGAAAGGAAGGATATTACAATGGTCCAGCATTTACTAAACGACTATCTGAAGCAGTTTTGCCTTGCTCCTTTCATGGATGAAGAGGAGGTTGTGCACTGGTTTCTTCCTCAGGATCACATTGTTGACACCTATGTTGTAGAGGTAAATGTATTTTTCTTATGTCAGTTAAAGCTTAATTTCATTGCTGTTGCACACATGCCATTTTTATTGAAGCACCTGCTGTGTGGATCGGCTCCCCATTTTAATTCTAAACAATATTGTCTCTTTCAATATTTGCAAATTGTTATATTTTTTTTTTCATATTTTATTTTTCACCTGCTGACACTCGTTAGCATGATTGGGAATTTGTTAATAATTTGATTTTCAGGCCGGCACGAAATTCGCAGGTTTACCCACATGCTTCTTCACGGGAGGCGGACGGGTGCGAGTTGAGCTCTTTTCATGCTTGACCCACACCATCAATTGCGGGCTTCCGGTTCATCTTTTATAGATGCTGCGCCTACTTGCCCCACCCCTTTTGTGACATCATCGGCGGGTCGGCGCAGGTCTATAAAAGCAACCCGAAACGTGGATGTGGGCGGGCTAAGGGAGGGCAGGTTAGGGTCGGGGACACATTAAAAAAGGGACATTTGCTTTTTATTTCACGATCACTCTGCATCCCACCCGCTGCTTCCAGACCCAAGGGAGTCCAGCAAGCAACCAAAAGACCAGCAAGCAACCAAGTCACACTCCATATACAATGAGTATATGAAAAGTGGTCAGGGAAAGAAAGTTACACTGGGAGGCACATTTATCAAGGTTCGAATTTTGAATTCATGTGAGGTTTTTTTAAAACTCACACCAATCAAAATTAATTAATAAAATCAAATTTTCTCAGCTCGGACGAATCCAGTCCGAATTAGAAAAACTCGATTAGAGTTTTTTCTCCGAAAAAAACTTGAATGTCAGGAAGGCTGCAAACATCAGCTCTCCCATTGACTTATACAGCAATTCAGCAGGTTTAAGGTGGTAAATAGTCGAATTCAAGTTCTTAAAGGGCCAGATTATGAGAGAACTCAAAATTAAAACTCAAATTGAGTTTGGATAACTCACAATTTGAATTGGAGAGTTTTGATCTAAAAATAAATTCTAATTTTCACTTCGACCCTTAATAAATCTGCCCCTGAGTGTGGAAACAAAATTGTCAAGTCATGGCCACTATATAGTATATCCGCAGTAGTTCTGAAAGCATCTAGCCAGAGAAAGGCAAACACGTCAGGATGAAGACCCCAGTCTGTTATCAAAAAATCCACCTGCAGGTTGATCTCTGTCCATGAGTTAAAGGAACAGTAACAATTTAATTTACAAAAATAATGCAGTGCTGCCCTAAACTTGCAAAATTGCTGTATTTGCTTCAGAAACACTACTATTGTTTATATAAATAAGCTGCTGTGTAGCAATGGGGGCAGCCATTCAAAGGAGAAAAGGCTCAGGTTACACAGCAGATAAGCTCTGTAAAACATAATGTTGTTATCTGTTGTCCACTATTTAACCTGTAGACTTGTTTCAATTTCCGCTATTGCTACACAGCAGCTTATTGAACTATAGTGTTTCTGAAGCAAACAGATCAGTTTTATATGTGCAGGGCAACCGTACAAAATATTTTCATTACTTTAAAAAACTTTCATTTTTTTTTGGTGTTACTGTTCCTTAAATAAGACGGGTTTCCTGAAAAAAATGAAAAAAAACTCTTCTCTTTGTAACACCCTTGTTCTCCTCATCATGCTGTGGTGTCCATTATTAACATGAAGGATGACCCATGAAGGACATGAATAATTCCTAAGTGGGCATCTCTCTTGAATCCCCTGATCATCCAGTTGTGCTAACACCCCAGAGTAGTAGCACTGGCCACTAGAGATCCTCATTGAAATTAAGACAGGGAATAGACACAGTGATAATTTTCTTTGTAGCAACACTACAAAGAGACTGCTAATGCCAATCTTTTTTTCTACTTGTGCCACTGGTCTGGCTTTCAAGTGCAAATGAATTCCCCTGGTCAGACTGGCTATTTTTGCCAATGGAAAAGTCACCTCTGGGCAATTTATTATAAAGATAGTCATTTTGGGAGGTGGGAAGGTTATCTTTTAAACCAAGAATTATCTTTAAAAATAATAGTACACAGTTTACATTCTGTTCTTTTTTTCTTTTCTTTCCAGAGTTCAAATGGGGTTCTAACAGATTTTTTCAGTTTCTACACGTTACCGTCGACAGTGATGCACCACCCCAACCATAAAACTCTCAAGGCAGCATATTCCTTCTACAACATCCATACGGAAACGCCTCTGTTGGACCTAATGAACGATGCACTAATTATTGCCAAATTGGTAAAAAAAAAAAAAAAAAAATAATAATAATTTGATCAACACCCAAAGAACTTCTATAAGTATAGTCATAGTCTAATTTAATTGCAACGCCAAAGATAATTTTTGTTGCAGGACCAGTAACCCAAAATGAAGAAAGTAAGGGGTTTTTGTATTCGTAAAAATTATAATGCAGTCACCATGCATGTTTAACATGGTTTGCTTCAGAAGCACTAGTACAGTGGTGTAACGACATTACTGGGCCCCATAGCAAGTTATTTTTCAGGCTCCCAAAATGTTAAGAGGTTGACTTGTTTTACCAATATTTATTGAAACTGTATATGTATTATGACCTCATAGGTCCCCTATACCTCCTGGCCCCCCTACAGCGGCAGGGTTTGCTTCCTCTATAATTACGCCCCTGACAGTGTACATAAATATGTTGCTGATGTCAAGACATGTGTAAGTGCTGAATGAACAGATACAAAGTTTAAACTGAAAAAAAAAAAAAAAATCCAATTTTATAGCATTGCTAGCATAATACGTGACTGAATGAGGTAATGGGGGTGGGTTACTGACACATATGGCTGACACACATAACACTGTGTGATCAAACCTAAAGAATAGCAAGTAACATGGACATTGCTCACTGAATATACAGAGTCAGTTTGAAAGCACTGTTAGAAGAATGTGCACGTCATTAGGAATATAGGGGAACCGTATGGATAGCATCACACGTGCCAGATTATCAGAGTAAATTATGGCTGGGAAAACACTGCTGCAACATCAAAATTGTTTTAAATCGGCCCCCATTGTATTTAAAGGGCACCTATCGTAGGAAAATTGTTTTCCCCCACCCGGTTGGGGAAAACAATAGTATTTAGGCCAAAGTATGCTTCTAGGGAGTGCTATGCCGTTCTGGGATTTTTAAGAATAACTAATAAGAAGTAGGGATGCACCGAATCCAGGATTCGGTTCGGGAATTTGGCCAGGATTCAGCCTTTTTCAGTAGGATTCAGATTCGGCCAAATCCTTCCTCCCGGCCAAACTGAATCCGAATTTGCATATGTAAATTAGGGGCAGGGAGGAAAATCGCATGATTTTTTGTCACAAAACAAGGAAGTAAAAAATGTTTTCCCCTTCCCATCCCTCATTTGCATATGCAAATTAGGACTTGGTTCGGTATTCAGGATTCGGGGGTTCGGCCAAATCCAAAATAGTGGATTCGGTTCATCGCTAATAAGAAGGGTCCCAGCTTTCTCATTATCTGCATGTATATCGCACACGTGCAGAAGAATTCCCTTCCCATGTTTGCAACATAATTCTCCAGGAGATTTTTTTGACCAAAATAGTTTTGTTTCCCTCACCCGGAGTGCAGTAGGTGTGATTATCAAACAAAAAGTTCTGTACTGTATATAGTTCCATAACTATATAAAGGCAGGAGGCCAAGTGTTTAAATCAAGGTCATGAAACTCGGAGGTGACTTTTAATAGCCTTATATTTGACAACATAAAAATATATGATAATAGTAAAACAAATAAGTATTTTATATTGTATTTATGATGTGTTGGCTGCTTGTTTCTACTGAATTTATTTTAAATGATTTATTCTGTTATCTTGGCAGAAAGGATTCGATGTTTTTAATGCTCTCGATTTAATGGAAAACAGAATTTTCTTGGAAAAGCTGAAGTTTGGGATTGGAGATGGCAATCTGCAGTATTATCTGTATAACTGGAAGTGTCCAGCCATGGAATCTGATAAGGTGAGGAAATTGAGGGGTCTTTTGTTTTCGTGAAACCATTTCCCATAGTGATTGTGTGGTTACATTTGGAAAATATTTCTCCAACATGCAAAACAGTCTTTGTGCAAATATAGTCTTCAGCTAACACTATGAAGTGCAGTAAAATAATGTACTATTTACAGATTAGTTTTAAAAGCACTTATTCTGCCAACATTTTGAAACAACCCTGATTGTGGCCTTACTGGAACAGATAAGGGCAATTCCAGATGTAGCGAGTGCCGGGGCAGACCAGCCAGGCACCCTAGGCAACCTGGCCGGTCACGGCGCCGGCTGAGCACGCACATGGGTGCTCTCGTGTGTGCATGCACAAGTTGGCGCATGTGCGGAAGAGCAAAAACTTGTGGAAATAGCACGACAAGGGGGTAGGCGATAGAGCAGGTACATGCCTGGCGCCCCCCAGCTTTGCGCCCTACACTGCGTATCCCTAGTTCCGGCCCTGGATGTAGCTGTTTGTCACCTGCAGGAGATTGCCAGGGGTTTTCAGAGCATCCAGGAAAAACTTGTAATGCCAGAGAATGATGATCATCCAATGTAAAACACATTACATGTTTTTGAACACTTTGGGAGGCGATCTCCTGCGGGTGACAAAAAGCTACTTCTGTCATTGCGTTACAGGGATACTGTCATGGGGAAAATGTATTATTATTTTTTTAAAATGCCTTCGTTAATGCTGCTCCAGCAGAATTCTGCACTGAAATCCATTTGTCAAAAGACCAAACAGATTTTTTTTTTATTTTGAAATCTGACATGGGGCTAGGCATATTGTCAGTTTCCCAGCTGCCCCCAGTAATGTTACTTGTGCTCTGATAAACTTCAGTCACTCTTTACTGCTGTACTGCAAGTTGGAGTGATATCACCCCCCCCCCCAGCAGCCTAACAAAAGAACAATGGGAAGGTAACCAGATAGCAGCTCCATAACACAAGATAACTGCTGCTTGGTAGATCTGAGAACAGCACTCAATAGTAAAATCCAGATCCCACTGCGACACATTCAGTTACATTGAGTAGGAGAAACAACAGCCTGCCAGAAAGCAGTTCCATCCTATAGTGCTGGCTCTTTCTGAATCACATGACCAGGCAAAATGCCCTGAGATGGCGCCTACACACCAATATTACAACTAAAAATATAAACTTGCTGGTTCAGGAATACAATTTTATATTGTAGAGTGAATTATTTGCAGTGTAAACAGTGTAGAAATAAAAACTACTCCATACAAATCATGCCAGAATCCCTTTGTGTCACAAGTGGGACCAAAACTACTCACAACAGGATCATAGCTTTTCTTCTTTTAGAGACAATATACTTTATAATATTGCAGCATGAGGAAGAAGCCGGACATGAAATAAAAAAAGACACTGTACACTCCCACAACAATTCTGCTCCTATTGGCCGCAGTGGCTTCATATTGCAAGAACAGGCCAAGGTTTGAAATCTCAGTTGGTAACATTGGGGCAGTAGAGAAGAACATCATTAACAGAAGGCAATACACTATACTGGCTTTGTGCCTCTGACCACCACAAAGTGAAGTCTGATTTTGTAGTTTCTTATTGATATGATTATTAATATGGCCCATACATGACTGTCTCTCCTTATATTGTCTTTCCTGGTCTTCTCACATGGCAGTTAACCCATATGTCCCCTGCTGTTTGGTGTTATTTGTCTAGAATAACGTAGAATAACCATTCCTACCTTTCAGGTCGGCTTAGTGTTGCAGTAAGAAGTGCATTTACATTCCATCTGTAGTCATCCGAAGGGACTCAAGTAGCCTCTGTGCATGAACAAAAAGTACATGGAAGCAAACGGAAAGGGAATGGAAACCTGAAATGACGGGAAATCTTAGAATGCTGGCAGATCCGGACACCACACAGGCATGGGACCGCGCCGTCATGAATCTTCTTTTTCATGAAGAACTTGTACAAAAATAACTAAAGCACATTCCTTTCAATTTAAAACTTTTTCCTTTGTGGACTGAGTTTCTGGTCTTTAACCCAACATCATTTTTATACAGAAAACTGCAGAATGCATGTAAAATAAAACTCTTTACATTCGGTGGTATCATCAAGACCTTGGTTCTGAGAACGCCAACAAGTGACTGCGTTTGAGAGAGCACAGACAACATGGACACTCTCTGGCTTTAACATTTGGATATTGCTGCTGTACTTGTCCTGGCATTCTGCTGCTGGTCCTACTCACCAGAAATGGAATTAGCTTTTTCTATTTAAGTCACAGTGTTATATTGAAACTATAAACCTGGTAACTGGCTGGAGCTAATATTGATTACGCCAGAATGGAAAGGTTTTATTTTTTTTTTGGAGGGGGGGTGGGACTGGCGCTTTGAAAGGTCCATTTGTGTTTAGCTGGCATGTAGCTTAATGCATTGATTCCCAAACTTGCTTTCATATTTGAGCTTGTGCATGGTTTCTGGATCAGATTTTTAAGGAACACGTATGAATTACTGAGTGTAGAAATTGGTACAATAACCTGCCTTCTGTGGGGATATTCTGAAAACATGCAATGTTCCTGAAACATGAGAACCATTACACCCAGGAGGTTTAATGCAGTAGAGATGCTTCTTTTAAATCCAGGACTTGATTCTAATTCTTTTGCCAAGAGCAGGGGTCCCCAACCTTTTTTTTTTTACCCAAAAATTAAAACGGCTGGGGAGCAACACAGGCATGCAAAAAGTTCCTGGGGTGCCAATTAAGGGGTGCGATTGGCTATTTGATGGCCCCTATGTGAACTGGTAGCCTACAAGAGTCTCTATTTGGCAGTACACCTGGTTTTTATGCAACCAAAAATTGACTCCAAGCTTGGAATTTAAAAATAAGCTCCTGCTTTGAGGCCACTGGGAGCAACATCCAATGGGTTGGGGAGCAACATGTTGCTCACGAGCCACTGGTTGGGGATCACTGGCCAAGAGTCTCATATGAATTTGCCTGTCCCAATCTAAACTCTGCTTTTACTGTAACAATATAGACAATCTCTGTTTAAGTTTTGACTCCGTTTTTTGGAATACTATTGCAGATTTGGTTCCGTTTTAGGCCAGTTAAGTTTTATAACGTTTGGTATTCATTATATATCCCTAAAATTAAGGGTTCTGGGTCACCCAACAGAGAATTTAGAATCTTTCATCCATTATTTTTTTTTTTTTCTAAATTACTAAACAGTTATCCCTGGTTCTTAAAAGGGGGGGTTCACCTTTATGTCAACTTTTAGCATGTTATAGAATGGCCACTCCTGAGCAACTTTTCATTTGGTCTTCGTTTTGTCTAATTTATAGTTTTTGAATAGTTTGCCTTCTTCTTTTGACTCTTTCCAACTTTCAAATGGGGGTCACTGACCCCATCTGAGAAACAAATGCTTTGTAAGGCTACAAATGTATTGTTATTGCTACTTTTTATTACTCCTTTTTCTTGTCAGACCCTCTCCTATTCATATTCCAGTCTCTTATTGAAATCAGGGCATGGTTGCTGGGGTAATTTGGACCCTAGCAAGAAGATTGCTGAAACTGCAAACTGGAGAGCTGCTGAATAAAAAGCCAAATAACTCAAACCACAAATAATAAAAAATTAAAACCAGTTGCAAAGTGTCTCAGAATATCACTCTTTACATCATATTAAGGGGCACATTTACTATGTGTCGAATATTGAGGGTTAATCAACCCTCGATATTCGACCATCGAAGTTAAATCCTTCGACTTCGTATATCGAAGTCAAAGGATTTACCGCAATTCGTTCGATCGAAGGAAAAAATTTTCCATTGATCAAACGATTTCCCTTCGATCATAAATTGCTAGGAAAGCCTGTGGGGACCTACCCCATAGGCTAAGGTTGGTGCTCGCTAGGTTTTAGGTGGCGAAGTAGGTGGTCGAAGTTTTTTTTAAAGAGACAGTACTTCGACTATCGAATAGTCGAACGATTTTTAGTTCGAATCGATTATAAGTTGTTGTCGAAGTAGCCAAAAAAATACTTCGAAATTCGAAGTATTTTTCATTCTAATCCTTCACTCGAGCTAAGTAAATGTGCCCCTAAAAGTTAACTCAAAGGTGAACTACCCCTTTACGTACACCATTGTTTAGATATTGCTCACTATTAATTCTATTTCTAAACAGTTATCCGTGGCTGTTCATTTCACAAGACAAAAATGAATCTGGCACACCATCCATGCTATTGGGAAAAGGCTCCCACCTAGTTCATAAAGCTCTGCTTCATCTGTATTTAAATTAAAGGAATAGTACCACCAAAACATGAACGTGCTATATTATATAATGTACTGTTGCCCTGCACTGGCAAAAATGGTGTGTTTACTACAGAAAAACAAATATAGTTTATATAAACAAGCTGCTGTGTAGCCATGGGGGCAGCCATTCAAGTACAGGATACACAGTAGATAACATAAATTCTGAAGAATCCCATTGTATACTACAGAGCTTATCTGTTATCTACTGTGAGCCTTTTTCAGCTTTGAATGGCTGCCCCATGGCTACACAGCAGCTTGTTTATATAAACTATAGTAGAGGGTTCAGAAGCAAATAACACCAGTTTGTACCAGTACATTATATTTTCATTACTTTAAAATGCTTTCATTTCTTGGTATCACCATTCCTTTAAAAAACCATTTCATTATTTTAGTTGCTGGTCTTTTAAAAATGCATATTAAAAAAATAATTAGACCACAAAAGCCTGGTAAGATTACATAGTTAACTTACCAATGTATATAGGATAAGAAAAACATCCTGTCCCATATGGCCATGCGCCTGTTCCTTTGGAATGAATGTGTGAGACTAACACAGAGCTAGACAATAGGGAACAACGCAACAAAATTCACAAAGTTTGTGCATCATATAGCAACCAAGGATATGTTGTTTTAAAAAGGGGACCAATCCATGCTACCTGACAATTAATTATTAGATCTTGTACTAAGTTTATGCTATTACCCTGTTATAACTTAAAATAATTCTGTGTCTGGTTCAGTTAAACTATGAAGTATATAATTTTGTATGCACAAACCTACTACAGGTATGGGACCTGTTATCCAGAATGCTCGGGACCTGGGGTTTTCCGGATAATGGATCTTTCTGTAATTTGGATCTTCATGCCTTTAGTCTACCAAAAAATCATGTGAGCATTAAATAAACTCAATAGGCTGGTTCTGCTTCCAATCATAACTTGCTTGGATCAAGTACAAGGTACTGTTTTATCATTACAGAGAAAAAGGAAATCATTTTTAAAAATATGGATAAAATGGAGTCTATGGGAGACAACCTTTCTGTAATTCGGAGCTTTCAGGATAATGAGTTTCAGGATAACGGATCCCATACCTGGATAAGGGCTAAAATGTGACATTTTGAAAGCTGCTATTGTGACAGAACACCACTACCTGTTCTAGAACACTCTTTAATCATTACACACTGAGCACAAACATTTTTTGACAACTGACCTGCACTGCTTCCCTTTCACTTGAATAGGAATAAATTAGAGTAGGGTAGAGGCTTTGATTGGCTTCACAAAAAATCAGAACATGGGGTACCATAACGCAAAGAATAATGGCATTCAAGTAGACCTGTCACCCGGACACAAAAAGTTGTATAATCAGAGTCCTTTTCAAATTAAACACGAAATCCAATTTTTATTTTTTATTAAAGCATTCATAGCTGTTGTAAGCTCATTTAAACATCTCGGCTGTCAATCAAATATTGTCTGCCCCTCCTCTATGCCTTAGGCATAGAGGCGGGGCAGACAATTACTTTCACTTTCCATTCAGCACTTACTAGATGTCACTGCTCTCCCCACATTCCCCCGTTCTCTTCACCATTTAATTGTGTAGCCAGGGCATGGGGATGGACATCAGGTCCCCTATTCTGGTGCACAAACAAGATTCTGAGATGATACAAGGCTTGTCTTAATAACAGTGTCCACAAAATGGCTCCTGCCTGCTTGCTATAATTATGAGTTCCCAGACTGAAGGAAACAAGATTCAAATAATTTATAAAGTGTAAGTAAAGTTCATTGTGCTTGACTAATGTGATAAAATAGGATTTTGAATTTTTTTTGGATGAAGAGTCCCCTTTCAAAAAAAAAAAAAAAAGAAGAAAGTGTATCGCCATAATCCTCCTTGTCTTGTGACATGCATAACACTGGAAAATGCACGGCTGCACGCATACCCAGCTGTCACTAGATATAACAAAGCACATCACACGGACTTTCTAGCATTTACTTAGTGCTTGGGAGGGTCTATTAAAGCAGAAGAAAAGGCTAAAATTAAGTAAGCATTATCAGAAAGGTCTATATAAATACACCAGTAAACCCTCAAAGTAATGCTGCTCTGAGTCCTCTGTCAAAAGAAACACCACATTTCTTTCCTTCTATTGTGTACACAGGGGCTTCTGTATCAGACTTCCTGTTTTCATCTTAAATCTCCAGGGCTAGGGCTTGAGCATGCTCAATTTGCTCCTCTCTCCCTTTTCCCCCTCCCTGCTGTAATCTGAGCCCAGAGCTATGAAAGAGCAGGAAGAGACTCAGGCAGGAAGTGATTTCACATCAAGTTTATATGGCAGCTGCTATCCTAAACAAACAGAGAGAGCTTCTAGAGCTGTTTACTCAGGTATGGTAAAGCATTCTGCAGAATAAATATAGTGTTATAGTATAGTGTTAGCTATCTATTGGCAATAAACTGCTTCGTTAGCTTTCCTTCTCCTTTAATGTAAATGATTACAGGTGATGATTGCTTTACATTCTTCCAGTAAGGATATGTTTGTGCTGATGTCAAAACCTTCTACAGTCTCTTTAGTGTATTTCACAATTTTCAGTTATCTCTTACATCTGTATCCAAAATGAATATGAATGGAAGTGTCTCTATGTACACATGCACATTGTAGAATGGATTCCAAAAGCAGATAAACATTTGGAGTCAAATTAGGCTTGACTTGACAGAAGCACCAAAATCAGAATAAACAAAAACCTGTCCCTGAAAATAATCTGTAGCTAGTGTGTGTGTGTGTGAACACAGTGTACTCTGATATTTATGGCTTTCTACATGGATCCCTCTGATGCCCCCTATTGGCATGTGCAATAACACATTTCTCTGTTGATTGTGGGAATTGATACGTGTAATGGGGAATAGGAACTGGAGCACCTATAAGTGTGTCCGTTATTCGTCTTCTGGCAGAATAACTGATGCCATCATACTTTTAACTACATTTTCTGTCAAATAAATCTGCAATGTTTATATAAAGAATGTATTGGAACATATTTACCTGAGAGTTAAGCTACAGCACAATAAAATGTTTATCAGATAGTGAAAATGAAGTTCACTCTATGTGATGCTTCTAAATAATTCTATGTAAGTAAATGGATCCAGGTGAAATTACCCTGTGCTGAGCTCTGTTTTCTCTCTGATAAATATGCCTGTGTTGGATGAAATAAAACATGATCTTTGGAATGAAGACAAGTGCATGATAACAATCTGCAGAAATCCGTCACATTCTATCTTTGTGTATTCGATTACTTTGGTGCTAAATTAATTCAATATTAAGGGGCTCCTAGGGGTAGATTTAGCAAAGTGAAGTTACAGATCTCCACAGTCCGTACCGCCTCTCTCCATTCATTTCTATGGGATTTCTAAAGGCGTATTTGTCAAAGGGTGATAAGAGTGAAAGTTCACCATTTGATAAATATGCCTTTAAAGGGCATGTAAAGGCAAAATAAATAAAATCCCATTTTTACTTTCTTTAATGAAAAAGAAACCTATCTCCAATATAGTTTAATGTAAAAATGTGTACCGTTTTTATAAGAAACCTGACTGTATTCAGTGAAATTCTCCCTTCATTTACTGCTGTGGATAGGAATTGTCAGACAGTCCCTAACTGCTGAGCAGGGAAACAATCATACTTATGAACAGCAGGGGGAGCCCCCGCCTTACTTCCCAGCCATGCAGAACTCAAGCAGCTTTGTTTATGATGACCCCTAAGCAGCCCAGACCACACTGAGCATGTGCACAGTCTTAGTCTTGCAAAGATGTTTAACAAAGTTACAAGATGGTGACCCCCCTGTAGCCAACTTTGAAAGCATAAATTATTTCTTTGATTAGGCTTGTGGTGCAGTAAGTTCATGTTTATATTTAGTATACAAGATACACCATTTCTAGCCTTATTCTATTTTAAACTTTACATGCCCTTTAAAAATCCCATAGAAATGAATGAACAGACTGCAGACTGTGGAGATCTCTAACTTCACTCTTTCATAAAACTACCCCCTAAACCCTTTAATTCAATAACCTATCAAGTATTTTCCTTGTGCGTTCTTGTGCTCACATAGCTTGCTGTACAGTGACTTTGCTATTTTACTCAAAAGGGAAAAATGTTTGTATTCAGCCTCCTCAAACCTAGAGCTGTCCATTCCCCTTAATGCAGCTTTCTGTTCTGTGTAAAACTTAAACAACTCCTATGCTTTCCTACTTTTTCTGCCTATGCACCATCCCACGTGTGAGCTGTGACAGCCAATCAGGATCTACATGTTTGCCAGTCGGACCGTGCATCAACCAAGCTGGTATTGCGACTACAGAACAATCTGCAAAACAAGTGAAGAGACTTGCATAAGACCGCCCACCACGCAGGCTGTCTCATCAAACAAACTCAAGCTTGTTCCTTAGCTGCAGGTTTTAGGACCTTTAATAAAATACTTATGTGATCTTACAGTGTTTTGCTGTTTTTATTCATGGGAACTAAAATATCTTCCTTCCCCTTTTAACCAATCCTGGTTCTGCATATTCAGCCTACCAGAATGCATTGTGGCATTGACTGTCAAATTATGGTTATCAGATTATAAATTCCAGTTTCTGGGGTTGATATTATGTATGTTGTGACAATAATGCTATTCACTTCACTGCCCTTCCCCACAAAAGTAACATTATACTGCCCAAGAAAAAAAGATGTAAAGCCATCACACCATGGAGAGGGTAAGCCGATCCATATATAACTGTACACGTGAGAATGAATATTGAGATAACATTGGCTGAGTGTATTTGCCTGAAATAACAAGAGCAGGTTCAGGCGAGATGCACCCGAACCACCTTATGTGAACGGTGAGCGAACACTGAGCCCACAAGCCCTTTAACAATAGGATTAGACGGAGATAGATTCACGAATTAAACTCCAGGAAGGGTGCTGGACTCATGTATATATTTATGTAAAGCCATCATTACACATACAAACTAGATGTGTATGTATTTATTAAAATACATGGCACTGACACTGTGCACTCCATGTGAATCATATATAATATCCATGAAAAGAATCATGAATAACAAAAAAAAACGAATGGAGCACTGGCATGAATTTATAAATGGTGATAAAATAAAAATTCCAAACTTTCCTCTTCCAGGTGACATTTCAGCCCCTTAAAGTAACCTTTCTTCAAACAACACACACCTCCGTTGTTGTATCTTTTGAATATGATGGTGCAGTATTGTAAAATGTAAGTTATTGTACCATCAGCAAGGACACGCAACCAAAAGTGTTTGCTAAACAATTCCCAGAACCCCTCAGACAGCCTTAATCCTATTGAGTATAAGCATTTGTACACTTCTAGACAGCAGGCAGGATTGTGGGATCCAAATCTAAACATTACAATTTAACACCACTGACAGTAGAGAAGAGCTTGCAATCCCATGACACCCTATTGGGAAAAAATACAGTGTCTTTTTGTACCAGAAACCATTTAGCATTCCAGAGTCCCACATAAATACACTGGGGGGTCCTGTAAGTTACTGCTCATTACTCTAAATACTGCATATCAGGAACAGAGTATTGGCAGTTTCTATCTCTAATCTGATTAACCACTTTCTGTTATCCATTTATTTAAACTGTACTGCTTGATAAGGTGAATGTTTGCCCCCCTTGACCAAATGGCACCATTATAAGATAAACTGTAGCTAAAGGTGGCCATACACGGAGACATCGCCAAACGAGCGGATCTCTCCCGATATGCCCACCTTGAGGTGGCTTTACAGGTGGTCGGATCGCGGGACCGCATGAACGAACAGATGCGGTCAGTGTTTGGCCACCTTTAGGCACAGATTTATCAAAATGTGAATTTAGATTTTAATAAATAACTCACCCGCATTCTATTAATTCTTACGGGATTTTTATAAGCTTATTTATCAATGGATGAAAGCTAGAACTCACCATTTGATAAATACACTTCCAAAAACCCCAGAGGAATAAATAGAACGTAGGTGAGCTTTTATTTATTAAAATCTAAACTAATATTTTGATAAATCTACCCCTTAAAGGAGAAGTCAACCCCTACGTGCAAAAAATACCCCCCCTCCTGTGTAGACCCTACTCTCCCCCGAGCACATGCCCCTAACTTGTTATTTACCCCTCCGTGCAGGTCCTCTCCTGTTGAGTTCACAGCAGCCATCTTCTCCAGAGCGCTCTTCTTCCTGGATTCAGCGGTGTTTTCTGGCGCATGCGCAGTAGGAGGCATTTGCCGGTGCGGATCTACTACACATGTGCCGAAAGTCACGAAGTTTCCGAAAAAAGAAATCGGAAACTTTGTGACTTTCAGGCGCATGTGCAGTTGGAGGGATCTGCCGCTATGGAGCTACTGTGTATGCGCCCGAAAGTCACAAAGTTATTTTTGCATGTAGGGGTTGACTTCTCCTTTAAAGGTGGTAAGGCTAAAATTAAGTAAGCTTTATTAGAAAGGTCTATATAAATACACCAGTAAACCCTCAATGTAATGCTGCTTTGAGTCCTCTGTCATAAGAAAAACCACATTTCTTACCTTCTATTGTGTACTCATGGACTTCTGTATCATACTTCCTGTTTTCATCTTAAACCTTCTGGGCACAGCCTTGAGCATGCTCAGTTTGATCCTCTCCCCCTCCCTCCTCCCCTCCCTGCTGTAATCTGAGCCCAGAGCTATGAGTGAGCAGGAAGAGACTCAGGCAATATGGCAGCTGATATCCTAAACAAACAGAGAGAGCTTCTAGAGCTGTTTACTCAGGTATGGAAAAGCATTCTGCAGAATAAATATAGTGTTATAGCTTGCACTATTGTGACTAATCTATTGACAATAAACTGCTTCAGTAGCTTTCCTTCTCCTTTAAAGGAGAATTCAACCCTAATGTTAAAAAAAACCCTACCCTACATAGACCCACCTCCCGCCAGCCTAAGTGTTACCCCAGGCAAATGCCCCTAACATTTTACTTACCCCTTGGTGCAGATTCAGGCATCGGAGTTCATGGGCATGTAACCTTCTAAATGAGACCGGCGCTTCAGCAATTTTCATGAGTTTCAGCGCATGTGCAGTTGTTGCAAAACAGAAAATTGCTCCAACTGTGCATGCGCCGCCACATTCCAGAGGGAAGAAGATGGCGCCCGTGAATGGTACCTGAATGTGCACCGAGGGGTAAGTAAAGCGTATGGGCCATTTGCCCGGGGTAACACTTAGGCTGGAGGGAGGGGGGTCTATGGGCGGTAGGGTTTTTTTAACGTTATGGTTGAATTCTCTTTTGAAGTGATGCTGACACTAAAAAATTTATTCCAAAATATTAATCTACATTAAAAGTTACCTATAGGTCATGTTGATCGTTTTTTGCTGATTGTTCTTGTTACTTGAAGTTCTTGAACCTAACTGTTTTGTCAACAGACTCCTGCTGTACAAATATGGCAGCCCCCTCATAGGGGACAAAGGGGGGGTAAGAAAGGTAATGAGAAAGCATCAGGCAAATACCTTTATGTCAAAATTATAAACAGCATTCAAAGATAATGTTATGATAGATAATAAAAAAGTTTAAGTCTTCTGGTGTCAGTATGTCTTTAATGTTTCAGGTATAAACTGTTGAATTCTTGCAGTCTTCAGAACTCAACTTCTCTTCCAAGGAAACTAAACCTAAACTCATATTTTGATAAATCTACCCCTTAATGTTTCAGGTAAAAACTGTTGAATTCTTGCAGTCTTCAGAACTCTACTTCTCTTCCAAGCAAACTAAACCCTTATTTATATGAAAAAATAGACCATTTCCAGCAGGGAGAGCATGGACTCAGTTACTTCTTAACGGGTTTCTTCTTCTTGATTTTCCGAATCTTATTTGGATTGGGTACAATTTTTTTAACTTTGAGGGCTTGTAACTTAATGTCACTCACATCTGTAGTTTCTGCCTCACTTTTCATGTGTTTACGTTTACGGCTGCCCAATGGCTCACTGCTCGCCTCCTCCATGGATTCAGCATCTTTCGCTGAGGATACAGCCTTTTGTAACCCCTTATTTAACCAAGGCAGATTTAAAGGTGGTATCTTGGGAATGATTGACTTCACTTCCTCAACAAAAACATCAGAGTTCTTTTTAAAACCCAAGGCCAACACAGACTTTAACCCAAGCGCGGGTGCAATATTCTCACTAAGACGTGGGATCTGGCACGCTGGGGTTTCACGGCTTATGCTAAGTTCAATGAGGTGCTTGGTGATCATTTCTGGCTTTGCAGATTTACAAACCAGGACCAAGCTGAGTTCATTTTTTTCCAGCCCTCTGGTAACCTCATTAATTCCAATAGCTAGCTCCTTGCGAAGGTCATTCCGTGTCCAGCCTGATTTCCCTTGATCCTCTTCAACCTCTTTGCTTGCTGTTGCCTCACAACTTTCTTTCTGAGTTTCTGCTTTTTCACTGCCAGTTCCCTTTGTCGTTTTTACTTGTTTGGTTTTCCGAGGTTTCTTTGCCATTTCGATCTTTTTTAGGCCAAGTTCCTTAAATTTATCAGTTAAAGTTTTTAATATGAATTGCATGTCTTCCCCTAATGCAGTATTCCAGGCAATTTCATATGGGTTGTTCAGTGTAGTCTTCACGATAATCGGCTTGGATTTGGACCCTTTTGCACCCTTAGCAGCCATAATGTAGGTTCCTCTTTGGTCTCCTAGTTGTCACTGCACTAAAGAAAATGGAAAGATTTAGAGAACTTTAGTTTTATTGCATCCTCATTAAAATATAAGAACAGTGACATTTTTATTATCTATTGCTTAGGTAGGACAGCCTCCTAAATGCTTGAAAATCCCCACTAGAGTCCATCTGTGGTTGTATCTGTCACCATAATGCAAACTCCCTTTTTTAAGGATGTTGTGCCCCATACTGAATTTCCATTTTATGTCTTCTCTGTGTCTTTACACATATAACTTTGATATAATTGTATGCTGAGAGGTGACAGTTATTACATATTTTATTACACTTTTGGGGGCCTTTCAAAGTGGAAGAACAGGGGATAAGTTAGGAAGCCTGTCCTTAAACATAAGCGGCTATGGAGCTGAATTCATAACTCTTGACACCTAGGTAGTCATTTCATAAAATCTTGAGGAAAATACATTTGTTTCCTGGAGGCATGCCCAGGTATTCCTTTGTTGGGATGTTTGAGTAAACATTTAGCATAAGATAGAACAGTGGTCCCCAACCAGTAGCTCCGGAGTAACATGTTGCTAACCAATCCCTTGGATGTTGCTCCCAGTGGCCTCAAAGCAAGTGCTCATTTATGAAATTCCTAGATTGGATGAAAGCTTTAGTTTGATAAATACGATGCCTCCTGTAGGCTGCAGAGTCCACACAGGGGCTACCAATAGCCAATCACAGCCCACAACTGGCACCACCAGGTAATTTGTGCATGCTTGTGTTGCTCTTGGAGTTTTTTTACATTTTAATGTGGCTCATGGGTAAAAAAAAAAAAAAAAAGGTTGGGGACCCCTGATGTGGAGGGTGATATTCTGAAAAAAATTACAGGTGGTTTTCATTTTTTATTATTTGTGGTTATTAAATTATTTAGCATTTTTCATTCAGCAGCTCTCCAGCATGTAATTTCAGCAATCTGGTTGCTAGGGTTCAAACCTTGCATTGATTTGAATAAGAGACTGGAATATGAAAAGGAGGGATTCTGAATAGAAAGATAAGTAATAAAACATAGCAATAACAATACATTTTTAGTTTTGCAGAGCATTTGTTTTTAGATGGGGTCAGTGACCCCTATTTGAGGGCTGAAAGGATTCAGAAGAAGAGGACAAATAATTAAAAACTATAAAAAAAACCAAAAAAAACAAAGACCAATTGGTTAAAAAAAAGGCTGAGGATCCCTGATGTAGAGGGTGATATTCTGAAACAATTTACAAGTGGGTTTCATTATTTATTATTTGTGGTTGAGTTATTTAGCATTTTTATTCAGCAGCTCTCCAGTAAGTAATTTCAGCAATCTGGTTGCTAGGGTCCAAACGATACATTGATTTGTATAAGGGTAGAACTGCGCGGATGACTTCCATGTGTTTTCAGTGGATCCGACGTGCTGTTCCAAAACGCAGGCGTCAAGTCGGATGCGACGATAAATAAGGTAAGAAATACAAATGTCGGATCTTGTCACAGCGTTCATCCGATGCTGCGACACCACCATCCGACATTGCTATAGATTACCGTATTTTTCATCGCATCTGACTTGATGCCTGCGTTTTGGCGCAGCACGTCGGATCCACTGAAAACGCATAGAAGTCGCCCGTGTAGTTCTACCCTTAGAGACTGGAATATGAATAGGAGGGATTCTGAATAGAAAGACGAGTAATAAAACGTAGCAATAACAATACATTTTTTTTCGTTTTGCGAAGCGTTGTTTTTAGACGGGGGGTCAGTGACCCTCATTTGAAAGCCTGAAATAATTTAAAAACTATAAAAAAAGACCAATTGAAAAGTTGCCTACAACTGGCCATTGTGTAACATACTAAACGTTAACTGAAAGGCTATGAAACTAAATATTAGCCCCCAAGGAAACTTTTAGAATGAGGCATTTTTATTTCCATATAGTGAAAGTGATCACAGGCTCTGTGTGTAATTAAAATAACACATCTACAATATATGCAGTATTAACAAAATGTAAGCAAAAAAAATAAATGTAAGCAGCTGTAAGGTAAAACCTCACTACAAAACTTGCCGTTGCGACAGAGAACAGCGATCACTCTCTCAGCCTCTTTCCTTTACTCACATGTCAAACAAGAGCGTCACAGACATGCGACCACCAATCAATAAGGCATGCTTCCCATTCCAGAACGAGGCTTGGCTTTCTGGCGCTATGCGATTACAACATGCTTCATTCGGGTGCTTCCAGATCCAGAACGAGGCTTGGCTCTCTGGCGCTATTACAACAAGCAATCTTTGAGGGACTGTCAGTGTATGAGGCTGCGTTCCAGGTCAGTGAGTGACGTTACGTCCCGCAGTCCTTGGAGGTGCCGTGCAACAAACACGGGAGTGCTTCTCTAGCAATGGCAATGGGCGGAGGGTGAATTTTTAATTTGGGGAGGCTAAAGGTAGTCACACACACGCTGACTTCATGCTAATTGTTAATGCTGAGAGAGTGAAAAAGTAATGGCACTATGAAGCATGGAGTCCTAGGTAAATGGCCTAAATAAGTGTAGTTGTTTAATGGGGTTCTTCACCTTCAAATTAACTTTTAGTAAGATGTAGAGAGTGATATTCTGAGACAAGGTGCAATTGGTTTTCATCTTTTATTATTTGTTGTTTCTGAGTTATTTAGCTTTTTATTCAGCAGCTCTCCAATTTGCAATTTCAGCAGTCGGGCTGCTAGCGTCCAAATTCCCCTAGCAACCACGCACTGATTTGAATAACAGACTGGAATATGAATAGAAGAGGGCCTGAATAGAAAGATGAGTAATAAAAAGTAGCAATAACAATAAATGTATAGCTTTACAGAGCATTGGTTTTTAGGTGGGTCAGTGACCCCCATTTGAAATCTGAGAAGGCTAATAACTAAAAAACTATAAATAAACAATGAAGACCAATTGAAAAGTGGCTTAGTATTGGCCATTCTATAACATACTAAAAGTTAATCAAAGGTGAACCACCCCTTTAATTTTAGTAAGTTTAGTGCCAATGTTATATCCAGCGCAATCTACATTAGCGAATGGATAATGGCATCAGCATCATATTATGCATTGATGGTAATGGGTATTGCAAGCCTAGCACATTTTATTGAGAATCAGCGGACACTGGAATTGTAAATGCCGTATTTTATATTATGAAAAAAGCAGTTTGCGCTAGCGATATGTGGTCTGAGATTTACAAAAGACCAATTTTCTCTGAGAACCAGGCAGTACCACAAAGCCCAATAAAATATGTGGTTTACAACAGCCCCTCTGGCATTTCTTTGAATATCCAGGTTGTTAATTCAGGCTTGGCAATGTTAATTATGGAAACAGTTTATACTGACATTTCCAAGCAGATTATATCGGAGAAGCAATGGATACTGGCATCCCTACCATGTTATACAGGTCTCAGACTTCATTTCTATGCTTAAAGGGATACTGGGGAAAAAACATTTTTTCAAAATGAATCAGTTTATAGTGCTGCTCCAGCTAGAGTTGCCACCCGGCCGGTATTTTACCGGCCTAGCCGGTAAAACACCTGCCAAGGCCGGGGCCGGTATTGCAAATTTACTGGCAATGCAATTGCCGGTAATTTGAAATACCCTTTAAAAAAGCCCCTGGCCTGCCCCCAATTAAAAAATAACTTACCTTTTTTCCAGCGCTGTGCGATGTTGCTCCGCCCCTTTTAGCGTCACACTGCGTAGCTCCGCCCCTTTTGGTGCCCACCCCCCCACTGGCCGGTAAAAATTTTTAATAAAGGTGGCAAACCTAGCTCCAGCAGAATTCTTCACTGAAATCCATTTCTCAAAAGAGCAAACAGATTTTTTTTATATTCAATTTTGAAATCTGACATGGGGCTAGACATATTGTCAATTTCCCAGCTGCCCCATGTCATGTGACTTGTGCTATGATAAACTTCAATCACTCTTTACTGCTGTACTGCAAATTAGAGTGATATCACCCCCTCCCTTTTCCCCCCAGCAGCCAAACAAAAGAACAATGGGAAGGTAACCAGATAGCAGCTTCCTAACACAAGATAACAGCTGCCTGGTAGATCTAAGAACAACACTCAATAGTAAAAACCCATGTCCCACTGAGACACATTCAGTTACATTGAGAAGGAAAAACAGCAGCTTGCCAGAAAGCATTTCTCTCCTAAAGTGCAGGCACAAGTCACATGACCAGGGGCAGCTGGGAAATTGACAATATGTCTAGCCCCATGTCAGATTTCAAAATTGAATATAAAAAAATCTGTTTGCTCTTTTGAGAAATGGATTTCAGTGCATAATTCTGCTGGAGTAGCACTATTAACTGATGTGTTTTGAAAAAAATATGTTTTCCGATGACAGGATCCCTTTAAACTGTGTCATGGCTATGGCCTCTGCTAACCTGAATGTCACACATTAATATATATTTAAAATTCTGCAATTTGACAAGTGTGGGATGTAACTGTTTTGGGGACCATCTGATAGCAGATACAGTGCTACGCAATATGTTGGCGCTATATAAATACATGTTAATAATAAATAATAATCTGATACTCGTATGTTAATGATACTGTGATAATATACTGTGATGGGGTATAAGATGGTAAACTGGGCAATGAGACAAATAGATTTCTAGGTGTCACTGGGTT
Organism: Xenopus laevis; assembly: GCF_017654675.1. Lineage (NCBI taxonomy): Eukaryota > Metazoa > Chordata > Amphibia > Anura > Pipidae > Xenopus > Xenopus laevis. The sequence continues at coordinate 22,397,230 of NC_054382.1, read as the reverse complement.
AGGAAGGCATTACCTGAACATTACAGCAAAACAGTGGATAAAAAAAAATACAGGTTGATTGGCGAAGTTGCACTTCTGTTTTCAGAGCATACTGGATTAAATGTTTCAGACTAATAGTTTGTGAGATTTATGAGTACAGGTATTTCTTTGATAATGAGTAAATTTATTGTACAGGTATGGGATCTGTTATCCGGAAACCCCTAATCCAGAAAGCTCCGAATTACAGAAAGGTCATCTCCCATAGACTCCATTTTAATCACTAATCCAAATTATTTTTAAATGATTTCCTTTTTCACATTAATAATAAAAAAGTGCCTTTAATTGTTTCCAACTAAGATATAATTAATCCTTATTGGAGGCAAAACCTGCCTATTGGGTTTATTTAATGTTTACATGATTTTCTAGTAGACTTAATGTATGAAGATCCAAATTACGGAATGATATGCTTACCATGGGCTGGAGGGGGGGGTCAATTTATTCTGCACAATGGGGCAGGCTGTTTGATGAGTCAGTAGAAGGTGTGTTGCCTTTCTGGATCAGTGGAAACATTATGATAAAGGATAAAATCAACAGACAAAGCATTTAATGCGTTTCCAAAGGGACCTAGTATTTGGAATGTTATGTATTTCTGAAGCTGTCTGTGCAAATGTTTTTCAAATGTTTTGCTGAGGCTACTGGATAAACAATGTAGATTTTGAGCACTAGGTGGCGTCAGTCTTGAAGCTAAATCCACTGAAAAAAGATGAATGGTTCCTGTCATTCAGATATAGGCCTGTCTTACAGCAGCAATCAAGGAAAGTGCTTTTATTTTAAACTGCAGCATACCAACATTTTTTGTTTACTGCATGTTTTACATACTTCATGTGGTTTATTAATGTACTCTTTTTATTTAACTTTTTTGGTATATATATTAGGAATTCAAGGGCATCATAAGTTAACTATTTACAGTTGGGGAGTTAAAGGAGAAGGAAAGGTTAAGCTTTATTAGAAAGGTCTATAAGAATACCATGTATTCAAAAGTATACAATAGTAAACCTTCAAAGTAATGCTGCTCTGAGTTTTCCCAACATCTAGAAAACAGAAAGAGTGACAAATAGGGATGGGCGACAAAAAGATAGTGACAAAAAGATCTGGCGCGCAATTTTTTGGCCATGCCCATTTTTGTCACCACACCCTAATTACCATTTTCATTACATAATTTGGCAGGTTATGAAAGCTTGAACACATTTCTATTGTTTTTATATGTTATTACAGTTTTGCAAATGAAGGTGAATTGCCCTGTGAGCTGTGAGCTGTAAGTTCTTATCTTATCAAACTGTTACAAAAGAATGTCGAGCATCTATTCTGGGCTGTCTGCCAAGACACAATTAAGTTAGATACTTTGTATATGTTTCTGGCTGTTCAGTGCAGCAGATCAAAGAGAAACTCGGGATTTATCAGTACAAATCGGTGACAGCGGGTTGAGCTGTCAAAAGCGGGACTGTTCCGCTCAAAACGGGACAGTTGGGAGGTATGCATTTCTTTCCTTCTATTGTGTACACATGGGCTTCCGTATCAGACTTCCTGTTTTCAACTTAAACCTCCAGGGCTAGGGCTTGAGCATGCTCAGTTTGCTCCTCTCTCCATCTCCCTTCTACCTTACCTGCTGTAATCTGAGCTCAG